>NW_009953947.1:279443-283410 GCF_000747805.2 Chaetura pelagica
GGAATGCTTCCAAAGTTATAAAAATCTAGAAATATCCCATATGTCAAAACCATACCTTGCTATAGTTTTACATTAAAAGTGTTAAGGTTGTTCAGGTGACCTTATGCCTCCTGGGAGTCATAAGAATTAACTGCTTGTACAGGAGTTTCCACAACAAGGCTCTATAAAGGGTTATTGCCTTCACATTGCTTTCTGTTGTGGCTTTATCTTTTATAGTTACAACACTATAATCTGCAGATGATAAATGATGAAAACCCACATCGATGCTCAGCACTTGCTTTCTGCTCTTTGTTATTTATCAAGCCTCATGTAAACAGAGCAACTATTTAGTAGAGTTTAATTGTGTACTCTGCCTTCAAAAGCACTGATTTCTGGACAGCAATGTTCCAATAAAAATCACGTGCAATAAATAGGAAAGAAAACATCTGGGAGGAAAAAAGCAAACCGTAAAAAGGTTAATACTAAAGTAAGCCCTAAAATGAACAGATAGGGTGTTTTTTGTTGTTGTTGTCTCAGTTTTTATAATATAGGATATATGGTAAGAAAAGCTGCAATAGAATACCTTAACAACCTTAGCTTTCCTGTTTCACTTTGGCTCAGAACACTTGGGAAGGTTCAGTGATTTCTCCATATAGTCACAGAGGATGTAGTGCAAGTTGTGCTTCTGTGTCTGAGAACCCAATCTTACTTGCATTGAAACCACTGTTGACAAAGTCCATCCAGGGCTAATGAGTAGATCCTAAATCCTTCTGAATCCCTTGAACCTTGTCATGGAACTGTTTCAGATCCTCACTTAGTCAAGAATTTAAGGTGTGTTCCAGATTGGTACTGCATAGCAGAGGAGAAAGTGTTATGTTTTACTTTAAATCTGGGCATCAAAGTTCCAGTGTAGACCATCAACTTTGTTCAGAGTCTAACTGAATATAGGAATTGATTGCTTTGTTTACTATTAAAATATTTTTCATTAAAATATTATTAATTATTAAAAAACATGATGGGTGCAGTTATTATAAATGTAGTTTTAATACCCATGATAATAAATTTATGGGAAAAACTCTCCATGAGAGCAAAAACCTGTATCACTTCAAAACTGAATGTTAGGGGTTGGAAGGGACCTCAAAAGATCATCTAGTCCAACCCCCCTGCCAGAGCAGGATCACCTAGAGCACATCACACAGGAATGTGTCCGGGTGGGTTTTGAATGTCTCCAGTGAAGGAGACTCCACAGCCTCTGTGGGCAGCCTGTTCCAGTGCTCTGAAGATGTGTTGGCTTGAGATATCTCAAGTTGTGTCTATGTAAGCTAATATTCCCACTTGAGTTATTTCATACATTCTACTGGGGAAAAAAAATGTACAGGAGAGTGAATTTTGTAACTATTTATTACAAAAAAAAGGTGGGAAATGTGGTGTTAGAGGTACACACTGGATTAGATGAGGCTGGCGTAAAATACAAATGAGTATAGTTCTTCTCTCCACTTGAAAGAATTTTTACCTTGAGTAATATACGGGTTTATTAATATTAACTTCAGTTCAGATTATACTAACTGAACATTTTCCAGGTGGTTTTCTTTCCTTGAGGATTAATGTCAACATTATACACAGACTGAACAAATACGCATTTACAGCAACATTGCTATTATAAATCGTGTCAACAAGAGTCTCATGTCTTGGGTGTAAATATGCCATCTGCTGTTCAGCCCTGTGTTTACCAGTACTGTAAATTCACATAGCAGTTACAAAACTGCCATGTTTCTTCCATCCTTTTTTTTTTTTTTTTTTTTTTAATTAAATGAAAGCTCAGAAATTTTACTGTTCACAGTAGTGTAAGTTGCTGGAGCTTTGCATTAAGCATTTGTTTGAAAGTTTGAAAGCTTCTGTTTTTCATTACTGTGCATCCTCATGAGGCTGTTGAGTCCCAAATGTTGCCTGAATCATTAGTTCTTCGAAGTCTGTATTTCTGTTAGCAGAGTCCTCATGTAGCCTTATTTTTTTCCTGTTGAGCTATTCAATATGTCTCTAAGAATACCTGTAGGAGGTGAAAACTCATAGCAGTCCTGAAAGATTCAGATACCAGCTTTCAACTATCCAGACATTCCTAGCTTGCTATCAATACATTAACACAGGGAAATGACTAGGCTTGTGGGCTAGATGGTTTCTACACATCTCATATCACTGAAGCTTGGCTACCCCTGGGAAAGTGCTTCACAGCCCTTTCACTCTCTACCAAACTGTCCATACATAGCCAGAGGCTTGATGTGACTGAGCACTAAAGCACAAAAATTATACATGGACACACACACAAGTGCATGCCACACCCACACAAACTCACACAGATAACTTTACAATGGCATCTAACTAATTCAGAAATTTTGGTCTATACAGATACTACACAAAAAATGTTATAACCTGGGATTTTCCCTGTCCCCCAGGCTAACTGAAGTGTCTTTACATAGGAAAAGGAAAACCTGAGAAGAAAGGTGTTCTTACCAGGAACACTTACCTCAGTAACCAAAAATAACAAGGCAAGCTTAGTGATGACAGCCAGGGTTGTGAAGTTTTCACACTCTGAATATGCACATTTGAAGGCAAACTTATTAAGTGTAAGCCTGAATTGTGGAAAAAAGCCTTATGTGCTTCAGCTTCTTTGTCCACACTCTGGGCTTGCTTGATCCAAACCAATCCAATCGGTTCTGCAGTGAGAGCATGTTTACATAAGTCTTTGGGCATGTGAACGTATACGCATATATCCACTCTGCTTGAAGCAATGGTGTTCTGGTGTTGGTGCTTATTGTCCTGGAAGCAGGCTAGTAGATCTGATCAGTGTTTAGGCGACTTTGTACTGGTTTGGACTCATCAGGATAACTATAATATGCATGTGAAGACCTCAAAAATTAGGAATTAAAAAGCTCAGCCTTGGTCCTTAAGATGCTTAAGCCCTCTAGGGAATCAATCTGTATCTATACTACTAACTGAAATGGTGAATGGGCCTTCGGAGACCCTTTTTGATGCTTTTTTTCCCCCCCTTTTATTCTACTTTACTTCTGTTAGGTATCACCAAAGTTGGTCAGCTTGAATTCCTGCTTTATCTCAGCAAAGAGGATGGGCTGTATTTTTAAGTGTGGTGCTCTTTAATCCCCTCTGATGCCACTTAAGGTTAACAACTTTTTCGTTCATGCAACTCCCTATCAATAATTCCTGAGCATTAATTCATTTAACCGTCTGCTGATTTTTTTTCTTATTTAGCCCTACATTTCTGCCTGGTTTGTACACGTGCTTGAAAAAAAAAAAAGGAGGGGGGCTGGGGGTGGGGTAGAGGTTAACAACTTTTTCGTTCATGCAACTCCCTATCAATAATTCCTGAGCATTAATTCATTTAACCGTCTGCTGATTTTTTTTCTTATTTAGCCCTACATTTCTGCCTGGTTTCTTTGCATTAGAACCGCTAAATTATCTGGTAAGTTTTCTTATCGGTACTTTTTCCCATCATGACATGCAGATCTTACCAACTCAGTCTGCAGGAACATGTCGGTTTTATTGGTATGTTTGACAGAGACCAGGCTGGTTTCCAACTGAAAACCATTTGTTTTCCCTCCAGCGTGCTTACTTACCTCCCCAGGCTCCCGCTCTCTGCGGCTTCGTCAAGGAGGTATTTCCCTGCCTATTTGGGTATGGATTGTACATTCCATTTCAAAATTGGCAGCAGTTTCCTATCTTTCCCACTCCACACTGAGGAGGGCAGACTTTTCTTCCTATTTCCATTACAAATTCTTCAAGATCACAAAATACTCCTTACCTTTAAAGCAGTTTCTAATTAAATGAAGGAAGGAATCTGTAAAGCTAATGTGAGCATGGGAAGCCAAGACTTACAGGAAGACACTGCACTTAGGCATCAAACAGAAGTTGTGGATGTGCTTCCCTTTTAAATATTTAAATACAGTCTTGGCATGCCTGTATTCCTCTGAATAGT
>NW_009953947.1:292137-292789 GCF_000747805.2 Chaetura pelagica
TTTAGCCCTACATTTCTGCCTGTTTGGAACACGTGCTGGAAAAAAAAAAAAGGAGGGGGGCTGGGGGTGGGGTAGGGGTGGTTAGGTGGAGTGGAGGAAAAGAAAAAAAAAAGGGGTTTTAATTTTCTTTAGATGTTCTTTGCATTAGAACCACTAAATTATCTGGTAAGTTTTCTTATCGGTACTTTTTCCCATCATGACATGCAGATCTTACCAACTCAGTCTGCAGGAACATGTCGGTTTTATTGGTATGTTTGACAGAGACCAGGCTGGTTTCCAACTGAAAACCATTTGTTTTCCCTCCAGCGTGCTTACTTACCTCCCCAGGCTCCCGCTCTCTGCGGCTTCGTCAAGGAGGTATTTCCCTGCCTATTTGGGTATGGATTGTACATTCCATTTCAAAATTGGCAGCAGTTTCCTATCTTTCCCACTCCACACTGAGGAGGGCAGACTTTTCTTCCTATTTCCATTACAAATTCTTCAAGATCACAAAATACTCCTTACCTTTAAAGCAGTTTCTAATTAAATGAAGGAAGGAATCTGTAAAGCTAATGTGAGCATGGGAAGCCAAGACTTACAGGAAGACACTGCACTTAGGCATCAAACAGAAGTTGTGGATGTGCTTCCCTTTTAAATATTTAAATACAGTCTT
>NW_009953947.1:292921-302537 GCF_000747805.2 Chaetura pelagica
AGGTTGTGAATTCTTTTCTTGGATTGGACGTGGCAGGAGCAGTGGTGTTTGCACAGGCTGCAGCATAGTGTAATCCAAGGGACTCAACACTGCTGACAAACAAGAACTCCAATTCTTCTTCTTCTCTACTGGTTTTTCCTACTTATTTTCTTGTTTGTCTTGTTTGTTTGTTTGGTACTTTATTCTTCTCTCCTAATGCTGACAGGAAGAAAATAAACAGGGAAGAGTAGGGCTGGTGCAAGTGATGTGTTTGAACTGTCCGCTGGGTGAGATTTATGGTCTGCTAAGGACAGCTTTTTGGAATGCAGTTCTCTTCACTCCTCTTTGGAAGTTTTCTTGGCCTCCTTAGCTGTCTGAAGACACTTCACTTTCTCTATTTGGAAAGTGCTTTCCTCATTATCTTCTCTGTAAGAGTGGAAGTGATGAAGTCACTCTCCCTCCTTCCCCCACCCCACACTGCTGTCTACATCCCTCAGCACAGATTCAGCAACAGGACTGAGCACTTCACTGCAGGAATTTTCCTTCTGCAAAATACAGAGCAAAGGGCTACCTGGGCATACATGTACTGAATAATAAAATATAGCAAATGCACCGAGTGTAATGGCATTTCTACAATGTTTTCCTTACTCTGTCCACAGACCATGCCTGTAAAGACAGCTCTGTGCTGAGTGAGAGAGTGGAAAAAGAAAACTTGCTGTGGAAAAGAGATAAATTATTAGGAAAGATTGCTGGTCAAACAGTAGGTTTTGATTGCTCAACAAGATGGGCTATTGCCTGCACATGGTAATGAATTGATATCTGTCTTGAAATAGAGAAATTCTGTATAAAGTAATGAAAAGGTCAGGGAATTAGAGAGTTTTAGGTGCGAGAAAGCAGGGAAATAAAGATAAGGTCCCAGTCCACAGGGCTGGCCACCAAGGAGCTTAGGAACTACACAGCTTCTGACCACTCCTGTTGGTCTCAGATCTTTTTTTTCTGGCAGATCAACCTATGAGAAGACATTCAACTTAGAGAGAAAAATTTCAACAAGCTCCACTGAAATCACTCAGCAGCATGCCACTGACTTCCATGAGACCAGTTCTTTGCCCATGGAGCTGGTTTGATTTGTTTTTTCTGCCTGATATTAACAGATTGAGAAAGTGGCCTGAACCAATTTATGTCTGCAATCTGAAGTTAGTCAGTCTTTTGACTCTAGCTTCAAAGGGAGAGACATGTTTTTTTACAAAATGTTCTCTTTCGGGCCATATCCTGCCTATCATTTTCCCAATTTCAAACATTTACTAAATGGGAAAATGTACTGCACACAGAAAGCACACCAACCCCTCCAACATACACCAATTTCATTCAGAAACACTTTGTCTTAAGGCACAGAGCTTATAAAAACCACACCAAGAGAGTATTGCACTCTGTGGTCATTTGTTAGTAAAGCTGACAGGAAATCAAAACTGAAAGGATTCTTCTGTAACTGCCAACTTGCTGTAATGGAAGCCAGGGGAAATATATTTATCTGTTTACTTGACTAAGAAGAAAGAAACCAAAACATATTTTCCTCCAATAGTAGAGGGGGATTAGACTGTTACTATTCACTTGTGTGCTAGACTTCCCTCTGGGCCTTTCCTAATGTTTTGTCTTACATTCAAAACAACTAAAATATCAGCTCCTAAGAAAATAAAATATTTCACAGAGTATAGAAACCAAAAATATCTTTAAGCACCTAACATTTCACCATTGCAGCCTTAAGTATATTGTCCAGTACTTCACATTATTGCAAATTAATTTATTTTTGCACAATAAAGATTGCCTGCCTGTAACGTGGCACAAAACTACAGCTGCAAAGATGGACAGACTTTTTAAAGGTATGACTCACTAGGCTTGGTTTTCCCTCCAAAATTAATTTTTATTCCACAGGAATGAAAACATGAACTGGAGTGGATCTGATTACAGGAGATTCTGTTACCTAGGACTTACACCAATAGATGCTAGGTCAGTTGAACCATATGTGATGGAGACTACTACTAATGTTCTTTTAAATGTGATCCCTACAATTAGGATCTCTGTAAGAAACAGTTAAATGATGATGTGAAGAATAAAAATAATCTGAACTATTCCAAGGTCAGGCACAGCAGTGGATTTTTTTCTTTGCTGCTTTACTCTGATGATGCAGAGCTGCCATAAATTTCTTCAATTGCTTTATTTGCAGCAGCTTTACACTGCCATGTAGCAGTCAAAACCAGCTGGCAAATCTTATCAAAGATATTTCATTTGATTAATTCTTCTGTCTGGGCAGATGCAGAGCAGTCTGTCAAACCATGAAAATAAAAAGAATTAAGATGTAGTTCGATAGACTGCTAGCTGCATAAAGCTTTCACAGCTGGAAAAGGGCAAGAATCAAAGTTGGGTACTTTTCCTAATAGGATATCTTTTATGTGAATCTTAGCATAACTGCTTTTGAGAATGTTGCATGAGAGAAAGCAGTCAGTTTATAGTGGACAACATAGCAAAACCAGATAATAATGCTTAAAGTTTTGTCCAATTTAAAAATTCCACAGCAGGAACCATCATACATGTAGCAAGAGACTAATCTGTATATGCTATCATCAAGTTGTGGGTTTTTTATGCTTTTTCAAATTCTGTTAAAATATCCAAAGTGTGGAGAAAGAATCTCACACACAGACTTTGTGACATCATCCTCAATACTGAATATACCCATTGAAATTCATCCAGAATAGGTAGACTACCCACCTGCTGACATATTTAGCAACATAATATCAACATTAATAGATTCTGCTGTGGCAAACTACTTAGGTCCTCATTTGGGACCATAATTAAATGGGTATTTAATTTCAAACATGAACTTAAGTGCCATTGACAAGTGCCTGTCTTTGAAGCAACAAATAATCCAGTGAAATTTATAAAGCATTGCGACTTTGGTGGAATATGGGTAAGGATTCAATGGGTAGACAGGACTTTTTTATACAGTACCTAAGCCAAAAACACCATAAACATAAAAACAAGCTTCCAAAACAGTAATAAAAAATGCTAATGACTCCCTTTCATTCCTCTACTCTAACAGCTTAAATTGACTTCCGAAGGCTCAACAACTGCAACTATATGGGAGAGGACACATTCAAATTTACTTCTGCTTTAACTACAGTTTGTGTAACTCCTGTTAAAATAGATGTGGTGTTGTGGTTTAGCCTTCAGTCTTATTATGCCTTTTTATGTGTCTTTGCATAGTTGAAAGGTAAAGCAGAAAATTTTTAATATGGTTACATTTCAATGGCATTCAGTCAAATTACTTCAGAGTCTGTGGGGAGCACCTACAACTGGCCTGTGCTCTGGAGCTGAATTTAGAGTGTATATCTCTGCAGCATCTATATTACTTGTCTAGACACATCTCTTAGGATTCAGAATTATAAATGACAGATTGCATATGAGGTCTGACATTTATTTGATAGGATATAGAGATATATTTATAGCATGATGATAAACGTATCTGATATGCGTTTCATCTAAGATCAGAATGAAGCCCAAAACATTCTCATGTGGCAGGGTCAAAACCTCTTTAGGATTACATTATAGACTAAAGGTATATATGTGTATATGCAAATGCCCCAGATCTTGGCTTCTTTCTATAAATCAAACTCTGGTCCATCCTTGGAAGAAATTCTGAAGATTAAAAAACACGAAAAGTACACTTGAAAAGTGTCCTACAACCGCTTAGGTCACATTAATTATTGATCAAGACAATTGAATTATATTTGAAAAATTATTTGAAATAATTTAGCAAATGTCAATTTCACAGCTCTAGAAACAAGGCCATTGCTTTGAGCTTAGCATGAAAGATTTGTGGATTAAAAATAAATGTTTGTGACAAATGAGGATTCATGTGGAAAAACCTGAGGATATTCTCCTTTCTAGGGGAGGTTCGTCAATAGTCCTTTGCAATGAATGTATCTATCAGTTCTTTATTGCAGTAAATTTTTTTTATTTTTTTTTGTAATTGACAATACAGATCACAAAACTACAATTTACTGGAGTTTTATTTGATTCTTGTCTCTGCCTCTGGCTCATTAAAAGTCACTTTATCTTTGACTGTCTGTTGAGAACCTGAGTGCACTCAAGGGTTTCCATCTCTTAGGCTCCTTGTGCTCTACCCACAGCCCAGAACTCCATTCAAGCCCTGCAGGGCCATCAATCCCTGTCCTGGTGACGCCACAGGACACCATCTCCACCTGTCCTGACCCCCCCCAGCATCAACCTGTGCCCATCCCCAGAGAGGTGCCTGGTGCCTGGGGCTGGACTTGCCTTGGCTGCCCCCAGCCTTCCCTGCCCTGGCTGGGGGAGACAGGCCCCGGCTGACAGGCTGCTCCAGGGAACTACCAGTACTCCTCTCACTATGATAACATTGATTTTATGGTTTTAACTAATTATAATACTTTTTTTTTTTTTTTTTTTCCCCCAGTTTGGTAAAATAGGTCCTCAAATTCCTTTTTTTCCTTTCTTTTTCTTCTAAAAATCATTAATTTCCTGTAGGCAGACTTTGTTTCAAAATGGAAATCAAAGATTACTCATCAGAAAAAGTGAAAAAAAAAAAATCCCTATAGTTTCTTAAATAGGTTTCACTTTAGAAATGCTTCCCTTTGAATAAATATCTTTAATCTTAATTCAGCCATAATTTAATTCTAATAAAAATCAACATGCTTCTTTGGATTTGAGTATTGAGTTCATTGACATAACTTTGTTAAAACTCTGTTTAGTACTTCAAAATGCTATTTCTTTCTCCTGGATCCTTACGAGACCACAGAGAGGTAATTAGAAAGTATGACCTTAATTTTAGAAAAGAAGACAATAATGAATCTGCACTTCTAAGGTCTAGACTTCTGTTTTGTTTTGGGTTTTTTTTCTTAGCTACTTACAGTAACACTTATGACTAAAACATGAAAAATGAGAAAAGTGGTATAGTTTTCAAAGAAGGCGGGTAAGAATGTAAAGATGTCTAAGTCTCTTCTATGTGTGAAAACACAATAAACCTTGCCTTTGTATTTGTTTGTCTGCATTTCCTGAAGATTATTTTATACGTTTGGGAGTTATTGATAATTTTTGAATTTTTTTGCATGTAACTGTAATGAACTGTATATCACGTTTGCTGATATGAATGCATTAAAAGAAATGAAACCTACTTTTTCTCCAGCTCAATGACTACCAGCCATGAAGAAAATAATTTTACACACCTTTCAGAGAAAAAGAGATGTGCTATCACTGTTTGGTTTTTTTTAATTCTTTTTTTTCTCTTGTACACAAGGCTTTTCAGAATAAATTCCATGTTGTTGAATTCACTTATAACAATAGTTGCTATATCCACTCCACGATGAATCACAGAATCACAGAATTGCTAAAATTGGAAGGGACCTCTAGAGATCATGTAGTTTAACTCTCCCCCTGAAGTAGGATAACTTAGAGCACTTTATACAGGACTGTATCCAGGTGGGTTTTGAATCTCTCCAGAGTTGGGGACTCCACAACCACCTTGGGCAGCCTGTTCCAGTGCTCTGTCACTCTCACTGTGAAGAAGCTTTTCCTCATATTTAAATGGAACTTCCTATGTTCCAACTTGTACCCATTGCCCCTAGTTCTGACACAGGAACTACTGAGAAGAGCCAACTTTCTGGCACCCACCCTTTAGATACTTGTATACATTGATAAGGCCTTCCCTCAGCCTTCTTATCTCTGGGCTAAGAAGTCCCAGCTCCTTCATCCTTTCTTCATAAGAGAGATACTCCAATCTCTCTATCATCTTTGTCACCATTCTCTGGACTCTCTGCAGTAGCTCCCTGTCTCTCTTGAACTGTGGAGCCCAGAACTGGATGCAGTATTCCAGCTGTGGCCTTACCAGGGCAGAGTAGAGGGGGAGAATGACCTCCCTAACCAAATGCATACATTTTGTACAGGAGCTACGTACAAAAGTTTGGTACATGCAGTGAAGTATCCAAGCTGAATTGAAGGCGTAAGGGAAATTTGGAAGAGGTAGAATGCAACTAACATTGAAAGTTGGCAAAGACATAACACAGTTTAACACAAGCTGTTCTTCTCTAATACCATAGTGACAGTTTCATATAAATGACATTTCGTGAGTAATAAAATGACAAATACATCATTAAAATTAGAGACAGATTGTTAAATGGATTACACTGCAAGTATCTTGGTTTTTTCTTTCTTTTTCCACATGCATATTTCATCTTGCTGAGAAATTATATGCCAATGTTGTTCAGATTGCCAGATCTTAAAGCAAGTTTTAAAATTCATTCATTTCTACCAAGCAATAGGTCTCTGAGGAGATGAATTTCAGCATTGACTTTTTCTATTATCCTTGAACAAATCACCCCAAGCTCTGTTCTGCAAGCTCTTAGATGTATGAACTGGCAGGCACATGTAGGGCCTTGTACATGTAAAAAGTAATTGCAGAACAATGAAAGGGCTTCTCTTTTTAGATGATCTTTCAAAAAGTAAAGTCTTCTTTAAGGCTCGGGTTAGAGCACCAGAGACTGTTGTTAAAAAGCTTGGTCTCAGAGTATGTAAATGACTAATACATTTGAGGGGTTTGAAAAAGAACCAGTCAAAGCACATTAACACAGACAATATACAAGCTACAAGCAAGAAAAAAAAAAATAGGCTTTTGTCATAAAAGAGGCTAAAAGGCTGTCAAAACATAAATATTAAAAAACTAATCATACGGCTATCTAGAAGAACTTCTAAACAAGTCATACATAAGAGAAGCACAGGAAGCTTTATAATGGGCTGTCAGAATTCTATAGTTGAAAAATATTTTGCAGGTGGGAGTTTGGGCTCGTTAAATTTATTTTTTATATTCATTGTAGAATAATTTAGTAGTTTCCATATAATCCTATTTAAATCCTCCAGAAACAATCTGGTTTTAGTGTCTATTTTCGTATATTGCTGGGTAGTAGACTTGAGCGATCTGTCAGGTGTGACTTCAGTATGCCTGTAGTCCATGCAATTAAAATAAACAAGATGTTTTTTCTGTTAACAGAGGAAGTATAGAAGTTTAATTTCTTATGGATCTACCTCCTTACATATCTTCCTATATGGTAGTACCAAATCTGCCTCACTGCGCAACAGGGAATGGTAATGAGTGGTCCAGGACTGTGTGTGTACTGAAATATAATTGCTTTGTAGACTCCTACCTTTCCTTTAAAGTGAATTTTTTCAAAAGATTCGAAAGTTGTGAGTGAAAGATGGACTAGCAGATACCTGAACAATGGGGCATGATCATGAGTCAGCAATGCACCAGCACAGCAAAACAGGTCAACAACCTCCTGTGCTGTAAGGCCACAAATATGTTTGATGTCTTGGGGAATCTGGCATCAGAGAAGCTGAAGGAGCTGAGGCTGTTCAGCCTGAGAATTATCAGTGAGTAGAAATACCTCATGGGAGGGTGTAAAGTAGATGGAAGCAGTCTCTTTTCAGTAGTATCCAGTGACATGCCAAGAGGAAACAGGCACAAAACAAAGCAAAACAAAACAAAACCAAAAACAAACACAAAAAAACCCCAACAACAAACCACAACGCAACAGATTTTTACGGTGTGGGTACTTGAACACTGGAACAGGTTATCCAGAGATGTTGTGGAGTCTCCACCCTTAGAGGTATTAAAAAAGTGACTTGGACAGGGTTCTGGGTAACCAGCTGTAGGTGTCCCTGCTTTGAGAGGGGGAGCTGGGCAAGATGTCTTGCAAAGGTCCCTTCTACCCTCAGCTATTTTGTGATCCTGTGATCCCGTTTCCTTAAGAAATTCATCTAAACTTATGCGTATAAAGTCTTCAGAATATCTGTACAGCTGGTTCTTGTTCATTCATTCATATGGAACAAGTGATTTTGCTTACTGGAGGCTACTCACATATCCTGAAAAACCCACCATTTGTAAAATACACAGAGACAGCATTTGAATGGATAAAACTTGTTAGAAACCTCTAGGTCTGTGAGAAGTGCAGCACTTTTATCTGCCAATGATTTGTTAGCCAAAGTCCTCTTTTATGATAACAATAAAATATATTTTGCTAGGGCATCTTATCAGGCTACCTTCCATACAGTGCTCCAGTAGAAACAAGCAGGAACCTGTTTTAGAATTATTGAGCACAAGAGAAAGGAACCAAACTATTTGTTTGTTTGTTTGTTTTCTGACAGAACCTTACTTTTGACTGCAAAGTTCATTTATTAATACAATAATGGCAGCATGTAGGAGTAAACTTAGCTCACTTTGAAATTGCTCCTGTCTTTCATGCATGCTATTCAGAAAGAAGTGAAGATTCCATCAAATTGACCAGAAGGAAAAAAGTAAATCTTGCACAAACTGGAGCTGTTTAGTGGCCAGGTAGAGTCCACTTTTTGTTAATGTATGTGGAAATGAATAATTGTCAGACTTCATCAAAGTATAATGTTTGTGATCAGTTTGAAGTTTACATAGGTCTTGGATCTAGATGTATGAAATTTTCCTTATGCTAAGGCACAAGTGAGAGAAACTGCACTGGAAATGCTTCTTCTTATAACTGATCATGGAAAATACTGAATGACTGGTGAAGGAATAAGGGCCCTTGGCTTCAGCTAAAGGAAACTACCATGCAGAATGAGGACCTCACTCTGTAAAATAATCTTCTGATTAAACATGTGCTATTTTCTCCTCTTGTGAAATGATTGTGTGTACATTTACCATCTGTAAATGTCAGACAAGTGATCTGCTGTATTGAGCAGTCTCAGTTTAAATCTGTCTAATGCATGCCTTGTCTTAGTAAAGATACAGATGCTTTCTGTGGTCCTATAAAAATGTGCATTTTAACGATGAATGGGAGAGTTTATTGTTCCAGTTACTCTTGTCTCTTTTGAAGCAGGAAAACTGGCAACCCCTTATCTAGACTTTAGCAGGTTGAGATAAACCTTGATAGCAAAAAGTATCTGGATTGGCAGAGCTTTTAGCTACAGTAAAATACTTAAACTAAAAGCAGCTGTTAGTCAAAGATGAACAATACCCATTCACTTGTAAGATGTTCTGTAGTGGCTGGGATACTATTTAGTGAGTTTTTTCTACAGATGAGACTATTGTAAAAAATCTAAGTTACACACACAGACACTTACATACACAGACATGCACAAAGTGATATAAAACGTAGTGCTTGAAGAAATCTTGTTTGGCTAGCACACAGTAGTCATTTGGAAGAAATGATCCACGGAGATCATTGTATTCAGAAAACTGTAGTTTAGTTCCAACAATATAGCAGTGAAATTACAGTCATTGTTATGAAAATATTATTGTTGTCTCTACAGAACTATTATTCCTATGTGGTGTCTGGAACAGTAAGATTATCCTCACCAAGAAGTACTATTCTGTCTGGTTCTTTTTTGTTCTTAAATGTATTGAAGTTATGTGGACAGTGCAGACTTCTATCATGTCTTCTGAATCATTACCAATGTATTTCATTGTATTACATAAGACAATGATTCTGACTCCCTCTGGTTTCTGTACTGTGTTTCTGCCAAGTTTCTATAAAGTTTTCTGGTGTAAATTAAGTCTGTGTTTTAATTAATATGGCAAGCAGGGAAA
>NW_009953947.1:302998-316604 GCF_000747805.2 Chaetura pelagica
AAGAGACTAGTTCAATTTGTAGTATATCTTCAGTGTATTCAAGTTGTTTATGTAACTACTCAGCAGTTTTAAAATTCTGCATGGATCTGTTTGGTCAAGAATGAAACCTCTTGTGTTTATGAAATACCTCCTTCAGGTGTCTGAAAATATCTGTATCACGCACATTGTCTCTCTTGTTTTCAAAACCAGTTTCCAGAAAATATAAAAAACGAAATCTATGAGATCAAAGATTTAGCTAACAAAGAGTACACCTGATTTCCAAGGGGTAAAAAGTAACATCAGTTAAAACCTTCCCCTCTCAATTAAATAATCTCAGTTCTACTTGATTTTCCTATGGTTTCTGTGCAAACCTACTCTTGATTAGCTTTGCTTGTATTGCAGCATATTTTCCCTTGAAAATCAGTTTGGACACTCATTAAACTCAGCCCCTGTTCAGGCTGTTCTTCCTACAGCCCACTCTAATACTTCCATTTGCAATGACAAGGTAAGGTCAGTACTCTTTTCTGGGATTTCTGCATTAGTTTATGATTGACTCAAAACAGGGCTGGGGAATCTAGTGGGAAATATTAGGCTGGCAAAGGAGAGCTTTAGGAATGTTTGGGTTGTTGTACAATAAGTTCCCTGCAATTTATTCACACACTTCTGTTAAAGGATCACCATAACTATGCAGCAGTGAAGAAACACAATTTTTCTTCTGATCCAGTTCTTTGAAGTTATCAATGCCCAGGTGAATTTTCAGTCTCTGCATTGAACAGTGAAATTGAACCTTAAAGAAATTATTTCTACAAACAGAATTTGCAGCCCATGGAAAACTAAGGGTTAGTCTTAGCCTATTAGTCATATTTTAGTATAAAATTAGTCTTACCTAGTTGATTCCCAGACAGATTTTGCTATTTTTATATGCATATGCTTATTCTTGGCTCTTGGCCAGTAGATCTAGAGTTGTGAATTTCCCTTCCCGAAAAGGACCTTGAGCCTCTCATATGAACCAGATACTTGACTTCCTTGTTTCAGTATTTCATGTGAACCAGATACTTGACTTCCTTCTTTCAGTATTTCCTGTTTCATACTATAATATAGTGTTCTAGATTATTCCATTTAGACACTGTTTCATTCCCAGTTTGAAGTGCCTGGCCCAAGGAGTGGGAAGAAAGAATATCTGTGCTTCTGTAATGTAGCTTCCTTCATCTCTTGAAGAGTTTTGAAAAGCACTTCTGAGATCTGCAGGTGGAGTCCCAGGCTACTGAAATCAAATGTTTGCTCTGTGGCCTTCACATGTAACTTTGGCACCACAAGAGAATAATCCAGTCTCAGATACAAGTCTATCCTTTACCATCAGGAATACAGTGAAATAAGAGCAAATGTTTATCACTTGGGATGCACTCTACTGATTTTTTTCTGTGAAGAAGTGGAAATCTCCAAATTTGCAAAATTAATAAAACCTCATAACCACAGGACTCTAGGTTGTGTGCAGGATATAAACCATAGGCCAACAGGCCTCAGGAAAGGAATGAATTGGTGACCTGGATCACTATGCAGACACTGCCCTGGACCAGTGACTGAGCACATGAAAGTTACATAGTCCACATGCAGGTATCTGTCCACTATCAAAGTTAGCTTCAATTAAGACAACATAAAATCTTCAGGGTTTTTCCAGAACATGTAGACAGATTTCTAGTGTGGTTGCCCATAAATGATATTAAACCAGAGTCTTACCTGCCATTTAAAAAACTTTCATCTCATCAGAAGTACTTGTGATCAACCTGAGAAGAACTTTAAGGCTGTGAAGGGACACAGACTACAGATATAATCCTAGAAAACAGGGCTGCTGTTTTGGATGTGGCATGCTTTTGTTTATCCTGTATTTCCAGCACTAGATAGCATGATGGTGTTTATATGGCAGAGGGAAGATAACTGCTTCTTCCCTCCTCATCAAAAACTTGTGGTTGGTTGATACAATTCCTGTCAGTTAGGTGTGAATGATGAGTACAGGTGCAGTGAATCAAACTGTTGAGCAAAATCCAGCTTTCAGCATTTTAGACTTCCTATAACTCAATTAAATTATTTCTTCAACCCTGTGCCACAGTTCTCCTTTTGCCAATGAAGTAAGGCATTCTTCTATATCAGGATTGTCAAGAGAATGAAACCCAGTTTTTAAAATATGGAATCATGGAACCATGGAATTGTCAGAGTTGGAAGAAACCTCTAGAGATCATCCAGTTCAACTCCTCTGCTAAAGCAGGTTTCCTGAAGCACATTACTCAGGACTTCATCCAGGCAGGTCTTGAATATCTCCAGAGAAGGAGACTCCACAACTCCCCTGGGCAGCCTGTTCCAGTGCTCTGTCACCCTGACAGTAAATATGTTTTTCTTCATAGTTGAATGGGACACCCTGTATTCCAGCTTGTGCCTATTGTCCCTTATCCTGTCACTGGGAACTATTGGAAAGAGTCTGGCTCCATCCTCCTTGCACCCACCCTTTAGATTCTTACAGGCATACAAGTGAAAAGTAAAAGCAGTACAAAGAGAGAAAAGACACAAATTCGTTACTTTTAACATAACTATGGATTAAAATACTGTGTTAGAAAACTTTATTTCCAATGTTTGTATTGTTATAATGCCAGATATTTTGATCCTGCCAGAGCTAATCAGATTTGATGAGAACATTAGTTTGGCTTGGAGCCAGGAAATAGGTGTAAAAATCAGACCTCATTAGATTTTCCTGAACTGTATTGAAACTGAGGTTTATTTCATGCCATATATAATTAGACAGTTATTGTAATTATTCCAATTTAATTCACTTCAAGACTTTTGCATTGCATCCATTTAAGAAAAGAACTGAAATCTGTGGCCCAAGGCAAATTGAAATAAAATTTGTCATGTCTTACTCATCTAGAGGACGAACAACATTTGTATCTGCCTTTTGATTACAGCCAACTCCTGATGCCTCAAAAAAATGACAGAATTTCAGCGACATGGGGGAATGTTTGTAGGTGACATCAGTGCATGAGAAAGGATGAATTTGCATTTTTTAAAGGGTCATTTAAATTGACAATAATTCATTCATTTCTAAGCTACTTTGTAGACCTAGTCCATCTTGAAGTGTCTTTCTTATATGTCATTATGAAAAACAATTCCACAGAACTGACTGCCTGAATTGAATGATTTGGGCCTAAAATATTTCATTAAAGTTGAAAGCTTTTAATATCTGCTATCCTTGCAGGTACAATCTGCTTTGCAGAAGGATTTTTTGACAGGTTTAAGCTGATTGTGTATATTTAATTCAGTTGTACGCCGCAGTCTGCAGTCTACAGCCAGCATCAGAACCCTGAGACCAGTGGATCAAAAAGGATAATAAATACTGTTTTCCAAATAAAAGCAGATAAGATGAGGGAAATGTATGTTTGTTTTTTTTTAAATTCATGCTGTTTTCTACTGCAAAGTCTTGTGTTTGCTGTTCATCTCTCACTCTCTTTAGGTAATCCTAGACCAAAATCTTTTTCTTCCCAGGCTTTGACTACTGTGGTTTGTCTGTACCAGCTTGGTGGTAATTTGTTCCTAAGTCTCCTAAGACCCTTTTCTCCTTTAGTCATTCAAGACACTCAACCCTGCAGTTATTGGAGAAACCATTTATATTTTGGGGTAACCACAAATTGTATTTTCTGTTGCCTTTGTCTGAGATACACTGAAGGATTTTTTTTATTTTTTTTTTCCAACAGTCCGTGTTGTTTTGACATTTGAAATCGCATTCAGTTTGGATAGATGGTTACTTAAAAAAAATAATCCATAGTTCTCCACTATCTAGATTATTGTTTTATTGCCATAGTCCATCCCCTTTATACTCTCTGGACATTCAGGATTTTGGCTGTATTCCTATTATCTGACCACCACATAGAAAATAGTTTGTGTAGAAGAATGGCAGTGCTTCATCCTCCTTTACCAGAGTGAAGCTTTGCATATACTTTGAAATTGCTGGTTAACAGATGTCAGAGGTTGTAAACCTCCTGTTTTCTGAGTCCAAAAGGAATAAAGTATGAGATAGCCACTAAGCTAATTTATGATATATAACTCAAAATGAGCACATGCCTTAGAGCATTTAGGAATTCAAAAGGAAAGTTCAGAAACTGAAAGATTTTTAGGATTTGTATGTGACTATTTTAGATTAGACCCCTGTGTTTCAGCTGGTTTAAGCAGAGTGAGATGAACTCAAACCACTAACAATCATAAGTGGGGGTTGAACTTACATGCTAGTCTATTTTGTGAGTCAGGCCAAACTGTCTGTTATGACTAAGGAAGTTATTTGAGACTTTCTAGGGGTTAGATCACTGGAAACTCACTCAAATGGCTGAGTCCTCACATCCTCATCTAGCTGATGTCAAAGGCACTTCTATGAAAGTTCAAAAGCTTCAATGACTCTTTTCGCCTTATCAGTCCCACACCACTTTCATATTATCATAGTAGTACAAGAGAAGGATTCCTCATTAGTTAAATGGCTGTCTTGGATTAAAGGTTAGTTGTGGAAGGGAGGTCCATCATCAGCTAATTTTTTTGTCTGCCTGGCAGGCTATTATTTTGCCCTTAAGCCCACAGTATAATGGCATTACTGTCTGGTATTCGTAATTCTAGCCACACAGTCCTTTTTCTTCAAAATTCATCTGCTCATTATTTGCTGAAGCCAACTTTATTTTTTCTGCAAGATACAACAATAAGTAAACAGCATATGTTGTTGATTCAAAGAATTAACAAAGGAGTGGGCTTTTTTTGCTCAAAAATCCGGCCTGTTGAGTGTGTAATATACTTTCTGCTTTCGTTAATTTATCCTGCTCCTAAGTGTTTGCATTCAGAAGCTGAAAAGGACTTAGATGTTAATTACACATGTGTTTTGAGTCATGAATTTATCCTTCTAAATATATTTTATATACACACACATTCAGTTTTTTCTCAATATATCAGTCATTGTACAAACAGTACAAGTACAAATATTCATCTTGATCTTTGAGAAACTATTGTATATGGCTGGGTGAGATGGAGTTCCAATTTTTTGCCCTGGAGTATGATTTCATCCTTGGATTAGTGACACTGTTTACTGTACATGACTTATAAGTGCTCTAATAGCAGCCAGCAGCTTGAGCCTGCTCTTACTGACATTGTTTTTAGTGGTGCAGACTATTTACTCAAATGTCATGACATTTACCTGCAAGGATTCCAGGCATGTTATAAATGCAATAGTCAAAACACACTTTTGCATTATGTCCAAAGCCATATTAAAGATCATACAATTGAACTCAATGAAGAACATTTAGCTAAGAGACATTGGTGGAAGATTCCATTTGATTTATTATCGTTATTTACTTATTTTTGAACAGTCCTTTTCGGTCAGCAAAAATAAAGGTTTAACTTTATTTAAGCTCACTCCTTTCCATTAAGCTTACCCACCTACCCAGTTTGCAGGAAAGCCTCTGACTGACATTTTCACTAACATTATATAACTCTTATTTTGTCAAAATTGTTCTTTGGTTCAGAATAACTTTTATACCCATGTAGGGTTTTATATTTGTTTCTCTAATTCTCAACTCACAGGAGTGCATATCACTAGTAAAATATTCTCACGGCTTTACAGAGAGTTTATTGTTGTCTTCTGCCAGCAAACCTTTAAAAGGGAAGATAATATCCTCCCAGATACAGGTTAGAACATTGTTCTTGTAAGATGTACTGCATAAATTCAAACCTGTGCAAGAAAACATGCAATTCATTGTATTTAGTTCTCTGTGCCTATGTGAATAACACGTTTCATGTTTTGTATTTATTCTTCAAAGTACTGATGGAGACATATTTATATTCAGTATCCCTAAACTATGACAATGCAATGTGAAAATTATTAGAATAGAAAAAAATACACTGTCCCCTTATTTAGCTCCTATACTCTTTATTAGACATGGATACATGATCTACGTCTAAAAGAAAAGCAAACATCAGTAATTATAGAAATAATATTTGATACAATAAATATCACAAGTTTATTTTGCAGTTTTTCTTTGTTTTTAAACTGATATTCACTGGTAGGAATATTTAAAAATGTAAATTTACAATATTCTTAGGATAAATATAAACATGTAATCCTCAGGCATATTTTTCATCTAGAAATTATTAACAAATGCTTGATTCTAAAGGGTCTATCCCACAGAAATTGGAGAAAAGGAATGTTATCTCATATGTCCAATTTAATCTACTATTCCACATTTTCACAATATGTTTACACATGGTGTATACACTAAATATTATTCATTTAAATTATACAATCATCAGGTGGAAGGTAGTTTATTTTTTGTTATATATATATTCTCAGTGGACACCTTACATTTAAGCTACTCGTACATACTTGCATAGAATTCTGTCAGTTGTTTGTACTATAATGTAGTCTGCATTTCATTGTCCCCATCTACTAAATTATTTCTAATCTTTTCTGACATCTTGTCCATGAAGACCTGTCTGAAATCAGGCATCTGCTTCTGATTAGAATCAGTTGTGATTTACACATATCAACTTCTAATCTTGCTTTGTCACTGGACCTTCGTGTGGTCACTAGTCCCTACTGGCTGAATGTTTTCTAATTTGATTATCCTGCATTAGTCACCATCTACCAGATGCAGACATGAAAAATTTCCCAGTAGGTTTATAAAGCCATTTATGACAGGAAACAATTTTTCAGTGCATTCATCACTTCTGTCTCCATCATGCCATTTCTTTCAACAAAGGGTTTTTGAAATATAATACCAAAAAAAGGTGAAATCACACAGCTCCATCTATAATTGTAATGATGATGCCCCCAAGTTTTTTATATAGCTTAAGCTTGGCTGAGTTGTGCATTTAAAAGTTAATATTTTATTTTCAAAATCACTGATACTAACATCTGTATACTTCCATTTTTACTTTTAATTATCAATTCTTATATCTGTGAATACATTAAATTTCAGTGGTTACTCACAAAGTCGTGAATGATTTATTCTAAGTGGTGTATGACTAGTTGTCAGTTATATTGTGTTAACTGTTAGCACCATAGACGCTGCTAGTCATGTTTCATCTCCTTTTTACTATTGAGCTAAATCTAAAAGATAGACTAATAGATAACAAAAACCAGATATGCTTCTTGGTGAATTTGTGTCCTCACTGAGACAGATAGTTTCCTGTAACAGAATACCTTTATTAGAACAGCTGATATAATTTGGATAAACAAAGTTTCCAGCACAGATGCTTTTCTTCAGGTCTGAAATGGCACAATCCCCAAAGTCAGAAAGCGATTGCTCCAAGGTTTGCTAAGCATGTTACCAATTAGACCTTTGGAAAGAAAAGATAGTAACTGTGAAACAAATATTATGGAGGAAGTGTTTGTAGGAAAATTACTAAGTTAGCTATATAAGGCTCAGTATTGGAGTCAGTTCTCTTTAATATCTTTAACAATTATCTGGTGGAGGAGATAGAGTGCACCCTCAGTGAGTTTGCAGATGACACCAAGTTGTGCCAGAGTATTGATCTGCTTGGGGGTAGGAAGGCTCTGCAGAGGGATCTAAGTGGGCTGGATAGATGGGCTGAGACCAATTGTATGAGATTTAACAAGACCAAGTGTCAGGTGCTGCACCTGGGCCACAATAACCTCTTACAACGTTACAGGCCTGAGGAAGAGTGGCTGGAAAGTACCAGGCAGAAAAAGACCTGGTGGTATTTGTTGAAAACCAACTGAGCGTGAGCCAGCAGCGTGCCCAGGTGGCCAAAAATGCTAGCAGTGTTCTGGCTTGTGTTATTAACAGTGTGGCCTCCAGAACTAGGAAAATGATTGCGCCCCTGTCCTCAGCACTGGTGAGGCCGCATATCAAATACTGTTTGGGCCCCTCACAGCAAGGACATTGAGGTGCCGGCGTGAGTCTAGAGAAGGGCAACAAATCTGGTGAAGGATCTAGAGCACAAGTCTCATGAGGAGCAGCTGAGGGAACTGAGGTTGTTTAGGAGACTGAGGGGGAACCTGCTTGGTCTCTACAACTACCTTGAAGGAAGCTGTAGCGAGGAGGGTGTTGGTCTCTTCTCCCAAGTACCAAGAAATTGGGCAAGGGAAAATGGCTTCAGGTTGTGCCAGGAGAGGTTTAGATTGGGTATTAGGAGAGATGTCTTCATGGAATGGGTTGGCCAGAACTGGAACAGGCTGTCCAGGGTAGCTGTTGAGTCACCATCCCTGGTGGTATTCCAGGGCTGACAGCATGAAATAAGTTATCCAGAGTGAAACCTCTCCTACAGGAGATGAAGTGTATCTACCTAGCAAGACACAGAGGGGCTGTTGACATGCCAGCACATCCTCTATTGGGATACATATGGAAGACCATGAGAAAAAAAACAGATCATTTAGTATGAATAATCAAGAAGAAATTATTTTTAATCAATAAGTGAACAGAAGCCTATCTCTGAAAACATTTACTGCACAAATACTTCTACCTTAAATCACTTCTGTATCTTGCCTTACCTATATAGATGATTATCTTAGTTATACCAAATGGGTACATAAGCAAGTTGCATAAAACATCCTGAGGGAGGGAATCAAAGGAGTTCCCAAAGCACAAGTGGTTTGTGCAGATTCTGCTTTAAAAGTAAAAATTTTATATTCATCAAATCTTGATCCAAAAAGGATCAGTAAGTACTTGTGTGCGTTTTTAAGATGTAATAAACATAATGTTTAAAAACATATATTTATCAATGCATGTATGTTTGTGCCAAATATATAAATAAAAATGTTGCTAAGCAGAACTTTCAAAGAAATGTAAATTTGGCATCATAATAGAAATGGACACTTTTACTTTCATCCAAATACTCACAGGTATAGCCTTGCAATTAAGAAAGCAAGTATTGAAACACTGCTGTATATCCATTAAATATACAATAGTAATTTTGCCTTTATTAACTTTTTTTTTTTAAATCAGAAATTAATTTAGTTATTGAGTTTTACAATGAAATGCAATTAAGTATGAGCTGGTTTATTTTATATTTTTGTTTATTTTTTCTGAAGAAGACAACAAATATGTTTGCTGTTAGTTCTGTTACAGTATAGTGCTTGTTTTAAGTGGAAGGGGAGCTTAGGAACCTTCCGACTATCCTTTACTTTGCAATGAAGTGTGTGGATAATGATTGTCCCATTCACAGAAAAACTCCTTAGAAGCTGGTCAACTACTTCAGCTGAGAAAAGAACGTTTGATGACCTCTTAAGGCCCATACAATTTACTCATTAATTAAATTAATATTTTAGAAAAATTATAATCTTTACTTTTCATCCAAGAAGGATAAGATATATCTTACAGCCAGGACATTTAAAAAATCAGGCCTGAAAACCTGTCAGCCTTTCAAGACTTCTTTTTCTCATGTCAGGAAAGTTAGTTCACCTGTTTTTTCTGGAATACTGTATTCCCCAGTGTGTATCTATGGAGTTACACCAAAGCAGGCTGACCTGAAAGCAATTGTTGCATAGATTTTAATGAATGTCTGAGTCAAGACACAAATAAGTTTTACGAAATGGAGAATGGAGTATGATTAAGGGGGAGTGAAAAAAAAAAAAAAAAAAAAAAGGAAAGCATAATAATAATTCCTGTTCTGAGCTTTTTTCCTGGAAGACATGAAACTTTGCCCAAAGAGAATTTGTTGATACATACACTCATGAGAAACCTCTTCCTTTTGTTAAAACAATGAAGTACTAAAGAAAAAAAAAATGCCCATCAAAATATTCCTAAGCACTTCAACATTGCGTTTTGTGGAGAAGGAGTCAGTCTGAGCGGACTAAACTGAATGGTAAGCACATAGCATACCTCCCTGGTTTCCCATATGTGAAGGACCAGGTATTTCCTTATACGAACATGAAATGTCCTTTGAGTCAGCCGACAAAACTGACTTAAAACGGTGTCTCCACGCGGCAGGAAACCCCCTCTGTGTGTATGGGGGGGGGAACAGCTGCTACAGGGGAGGAGCCGTGGCCGGAAGCAGGGGCAGGACTAGGTCCCGTCTGATTGGCTGAAAAGCCCGGAAATGCAAAACTGGCGCCGAAGAACCCCTGAGAGAGGCAGCGCGGCACGCCCATCTCTCTCTTGCTCTCTCCTCGTGTGTTCGAGGCAGTCGTCTACACACACAGCCTGCCGCCGCCATTTTTCCTGCCGCGCGCTGCCGCCCGTCCCCGCTGCTGGGAGCTGCCCTGCTGCCTGCCGTTCCTGCTGGGAGCCGCCCGCTGCAGAGCCTGCCCGCTCACTGCCTGCTCGCTCGCCGCGCCGCCTGCCCGCTCACTACCTGCCCGCTTGCCGCAGCCGCCGCTGCTAAAGCCGCAGTCCCGGAGTCCCGGAGCCATTCACCGCAGCTGCAGCTGCCAAAGCCCCGGTCCCAAAGTCCTGGAGCCGCTTCTCTCTGGGGGGGGGGCGACCTGCGCTTGGAGTGCCCGCAGCTTCTTTGCTACCCAGCTCATCCTACCTGCACTGCCGTGGTGAGACAATTCCGGCTACCCCAGCTTATAGGGGAAAATATAATCCAGCCATTCGGGCATACCCCTCCCCTCTCCTTCCAGCACTTGAATAAGATGTGTAACTAAGGTGTACCCATATATGTTTAATGTGTTATAACCACTCCTTTTGAACCTCCTGCCCCAAATTGCTTTGTTTTCCCCACAATAAACCTTGCTGTTGTTAGAAATATAAGTAAGCACTGAGCGAGTTATTCACTCAAAAAAGTCAGGACATAAGTTCCTGTATCCTCTGTGTGAGGCGATATCCACGTGTGAAGCTCTCAGCAAATCCTGATAAGTTAATACACTCCAATAAGGAGATATAATAGGTCACGGATCGTGACACCATATTAAAGGATAGAGGAAGTTAATCACTTGTAACAGAGGAGTTTTCTGTTATGTTTTTCTTCCAGTATTTTCTTTACTCCCTAAACCTCTTTTTTTTGTCATTTTCAATTGGATAAATATAAGTCTCTGAGAAATGTGTTTAGCTATGGTGAAGGAAATTCATTATATTTTGCTAGACCTTGTGATAAGCTTCAATTCTTCATGTTCTTTATATCCATCGACAAGGAATACCCTAAGCAGTATGAGGTCCAGCATTCTCTGTATATGTTTAGCCTTGAATCCACAGTAGATTTTCAAATAAAGTAATTAAGCATTGCCTAAGGCAAGGAGATGTGTTCATCTCTTTCTCTCAGGAGTCTGTTGGTAAAAGCATGAGATAACTTGCTCTTGGAAAGCTTTTCTGTTTATCCTCCTAGTCAGAGCTAGCTCATATTTCTGTTTGTTTCTCTGTGGATCACTTTGAGTAAAGCAGATATGTATTTACTCCATGATCTACAGCTAAGGCGTATTTCCTCAGCTGAGAGCTGGTTGAATCTGAGCTGAAATCTGACATGTGGTTTATTTTAATGGGAAATTTGTTTTGTTTCATCGTGGTATTCGTCATCTCAAAGTAACTGCACGTTGTACTCATATATATCCTCTCCCTTGTGTGGGATTTCCCATGCGATGGGAAAAAAATAGCAGTGTGTCATGAAGTTTGAGTACTGAAAGGGAACACCTTTTCTCAATCTCTGACTGAAACACAAAGTAATTGCATCCCAGCAGCAAGACAGGGAGGCTATTACCAAAGCATACCTTTTTCTTTATTTTGACATAGTACAGGCAGAATAGCTCTCACAGAAACTTCTTCACCAATAGATACTAAACAAACAAACAAACAAATAAAGATATGTCAGTATTTCCAAACATACGTAATTTTAATTTGAATCATGTAAAGAGTCTTGTGTGCTTTTGGCTTAATTTTTTATCTAGAAAAACCTTGGTAAATAATTATTGTACTGAACTTGTGAAAATCAGGACACTTTTCTGTAAATATTTTTCATCAAAGTATGAAATTATAGCTATACATTAAAGAGTTCAAGATATTACCTGATTTATGGGCCAGTTTGGGGAAAATAGGGGGTTGAAGTAAGGAGGAGACATCACTCACCAGTTACTGTCATGGGCAAAACAGACTCAACATGGGGAAATTAGTTATATTTATATCAGAGGAGGAACATAAGAACTAAACCCAAGTCTTAAAACCACCTTCCACCACTCCTCATTTCTTCCCAGGCTTAACTTCACTTCTGAATTTCTCCATCTTCTGCCCCTTTAGAGGCACAGGGGGACAAGGAGTCGGGGTTGTGGTCAGTTCATCACAACTTGTTTCTGCTGCTTCTTCCTTCTCAGGAGTTCTCCTGACAGTATTCCCCTGCTCCAGCATGTCCTCCACAAATTGCTCCAACATGAGCCTCTTAGTGAAGGAAACAGATTTCCTTAAAAAATGGTTGTTCACCAGTTCCCTGTTGAACTGGGGTTGCAATTAGAAGAGTGCCATTGAAGGTGCTAACAATGAGCTAAAAGATGTTACAGTGCAGCAGAAAACTACTTGGCTGACATCTTTTACTCATATACCTAGGAAAGCATATGACTTCTTGAACTCATGTACAAGTGGAGCACAGTGTTGTGCCTGGATCAAACAGGAAAAGATGAGGCTGATGGCATGCCCAAGAGATTGAAACCAACAAAGAAACTGTGATGATCTATTATCTACAAGGGCCATGGTCTCATATTACTTGGTAACGTTGTAGTGTAACTAAACCACATAATTGCAGTTTGTCTTTTTCTTCCATAATAATAAAATAAATTGTGTTTATTATCCTTTGGATGCATTTAGTTCCCATTTTTAAAGTGATAGAGCTGATTGGGATATTGCACTGCTCTGTCCTGTTCTTTAAATTAACCCAGTATCTTCAGGTTAATGACTTCTACATTTTTTTGGATGTGTTTAGTAGTACTATGAGGTTTTTTTCTATTTTTGAGCAGGTCATATTGAATCATTTTTGTAGAATTATCTGTATAGAGATACCATATACTATCTAGAATAGAATGCAGTGCACATGATGGAAAAAATGTTGAAAATTACAATTTCCACTTTGATTGTTGGTTCTCCTCTACAACATATGAGAAAATCTTCATTGTACTTTCAGTTAAATTGTTTCTAAACTGTGGTATTTTTTCCCTTTAATAGCATGTTTCTGCAATCCAATGACAAGAAAAGGAATTAACAGATGAGTGAATTTCAGGTTTTTATTCATATTACTCACACATAAGAGGCTGGAAAGGTGGGTTAAAATAAAATGAGAGACCAAAATTTTCACTTGTGGAAATGTGTTGCACATTTAAAAAAACCACATAATAATATTGTTGGGCAGTTCAAATTTTAACAATCATCATCAATTATTTAAACTTAGTTTATAACTTAGTGTTCACAGTTTAACTCTTTGTTTTTAAATATTTCTTCATCTTTCTGCTCATATCTTCCTTTTCTTTTCTTTTCTTTTCTTTTCTTTTCTTTTCTTTTCTTTTCTTTTCTTTTCTTTTCTTTTCTTTTCTTTTCTTTTCTTTTCTTTTCTTTTCTTTTCTCTTTTCTTTTTTCTTTTTTGGTTGCATAAACTCAAGGGAATCTAAAACTACCATCCATATTTGTCCTACTCCGCTGTTGTGATAGAATGAATATGCCTAATTTAAAAACCT
>NW_009953947.1:316651-324933 GCF_000747805.2 Chaetura pelagica
TGGACTATTTTGACCTAAAATGAATGTCAGTTTCCCTTCATGGGTGAAATCCAAGGGTCAAAGATAAATAAGGATGTGAATGTGCAATATATAGGCCCAAATAAATAAAGTCAAATGAAGATAGTCACTAAAGACAGAACACAGGGGTAATGTATCTCAGGAACTGTGCTCAGGGTAATGAGAGCTCACTGAAACTGTGACAAAAGTTAAGAATATAAAACCATCCAGTCTCAGTCATTTAAAACTCATCCATGCCAATATCTTATTGGTGATAGTGGTCAGCAAATGCCTTGGTAACTGCACAGACAGGCAGCTTCCAGTCATCTCTGGTTGGGCCCTTCTTACACTGAAGGTTGCACCACATCATTAGATTTATTGTTTTTGATAGATGTTCCAATCCTTACTTTGTATAATGTGTTTTTGAACCCATTTGCACTTCTGGCAATGGAAGTGATCTGTGACAGCACGTTCCACAATATAATGAGGTGTTGTGTGAAGTAGTACTCCTTTTACTTCCTTCAAACCTACTGGCTGATAATTCTACTTGGTGCTTTCTCATCCTTGTGTTATATAGTATAAGGAATGATTATTCCCCAGTCACCTTCTCCAGCTTGTTCATGATTTTACAATGTATCAAATCACTCTCAGTTCCTTCTTTTTCTGAGAAGAGTTCTAGTCTATTTAAAATCTTCTCATATGGAAAGCATTCCTTAACTCTCATCGTCCTTGTCACAGATATCTATACCTTTACAAGTTTTACTATATTTATTTGAAGAGGGGGATGGTGAGGAGTACCTTATATAGCATAGAAGGCTTATGTTTGCCACAGATTTCTACAGTAGTATGAGGGGTTTTTATTCTGTTTTTACTATCATTTTCCTCTGATTGCTGATGATCATTGAACTGGTAGAGAAATAACAATGATCTGAAGATCCCTTTCCTCATTGACAGCTGCTTATTTAAAGTCTATCATAGCATATGAGCAAGTAGGCTTTCTTTTAACTATTTTGTATTTACCAACACTTAGTATTCATTTAACTCTTTAATATCTAATCATCCAGTGTCATATGATATTTTCAGCTCTCTGAAGTCAGATTCAGGAATGACTGCCTTGGAAAGATGTATATTAGGAAAGATTTTCTATTCCTCTTCACTCCAGGCTATTTATGTTTAAGCACATGTATTGAAGTGCAAATCTTAATGGATTACCATCACTAACATTTCATATTATTTGTTCTCATGATTTGTTTCCCAGCTTCTAACTGACCATTAATCTTTGAGGGAACCTTTCCTGTTATGGTAAGAACTTTGGTGAGGAAATTTTTGTAATGTCTTTGAAAATCCTGGTATTGTGTATTAGATATCTCACCTGTAATCTTTGTTTCTCTCAACCAAAATTATTGGTAATGAAGCATGATTTCTCTCAGCAAATCTCATGTACAGTACTCCCTGCTACATGTTATAACTTCATGTGGTTATCTACTCAGTTCAGCTGCTTGGTGCAGGAAAAAAGAAGCTTACTAGTGTGCAGTTTCCTGAATTTCTCCTGACAGACTCTTTGAAAACACACCATTTTGTTCAGCACCTTTAGACTCTCAGCATCCTAAGTGATTGGAACAATTCTGACAATCTGAAATATAATTTGATTTTGAATTTTCAAGGGAAAACTTTTTTTCTTCATGTTACCAATGTTTCAATAACATGGCTTCATGTTTTACTTTGTTCGTGTTACCAATGATAAAAACATCATCAGAACTCAAAAACTCTTCCAAGAATTCTTCATTTTGAATTATTTCCATGGATTTGTCCGCCATAAGGAAAGGCTCAGTGTCAGAGCTTACCTACGATCCTCTATAGTGAACACCAATCCAAATAATTCACATAGTAGTTCCACTATGACTGCATCTTGTTGAAGAAATTCTTTTATACATTTTATATCGTCTTTCAACCCTGAAGACAAACTGCTATGCTTCCTGCTTTTGATATGTTTAAAGAAGCTATATTCATAGTTTTTATCTCTCACGCAATTATTCAACAGAGTGATTTTTAGCTTATCTTATTCTAGACTTGCCAGTTTGTGCTTAATTCCACTTCTCTTGCTTTAAAACATTTTCCACTTCTTGAAGAATGCCCTCTTTCTAATAACCTATGTTATTCTGGCATGATTTTCTGGAGATCTTTTAAGATCTCTCTGTGTAGGTGATACATAATTACTTGAAGTCTTTGTTACAGTGTTTTAAAAGAATTTCCTTCCCACCTGTAAGCAGTTTGCAGAGTGTGCGGGAGGCAGACATCTGTTAACAGCATATTTGTTGAAAAGAGAGATTTTGTATTACAAATGCTCACGTTTCACTGTATTTGAGATTAGAAATCACAGCTTGGAAAGCTTCTTAAACCATCCCTATCAGAATAAATCAAGACAGACATCAATGGTTGGACTCAGTGATGTTAAGAGTCTTTTCCAACCTAAATTATTCTGGTTCTATGATTAGGAGAGTCATTAACAAAGCAACAGTTGAAGCATTGTTTCAGGTGATATGAAATGTTAGTTCAGTGATTTTCCTGCTACTGAAAGAGTCAATATCTTATCTTTAATTGATCAGGTTAATCTGTGATAATTTATTGAATGTGAATAAAGGAATATGATTTCCCACTCTGGACATTAGCGAAGGATTACAAATCTTACTTCCTTCTCCAGGACTGTTTATGCATGTTATACAAGGAGGATTCCTGTGAAACACAGGAACAATAATGGGCATGGAGATGCTTCTCAGGTGAACTGTGTGCATACAGACTGAGAGAAGTAAGTTTGTTTGTGCCAACTCCAGAGGAGTTAACTTTTGAGGAGCTTTGAATCCAACATTTTTGCCTCTATGATCTGACATCCAGAAAGGAACATCTTCTTCTCTGACAGCTTTTCTTGTGAATGAATGCCCATAGCATTTGTGTTTGCAGAAGAAGACAACACTTCTAAGTAGAATGATGTGTTTTCTGAGCCCAAGATATGGCACTTTCAGGATACAAGCTTTACATCAATTGTGAGATTTTTTTTTGACATATCTTTTATATCAATTGGCACTTAGAAGTGTAAATCAAAAACATGTAATGAAAATTGGCATGATGGGGGACATTCCTTTAGTTTGTAAGGATATTTCCAATGTAATGGCGAACATACCCTGCATCTGAGTAGCTCATCTTACTTTTATTAAATAAAATGAAATGCAGTTTTACCATGAAGAAGACCACTACAACCCATTTTCATGTCCTGTGACTTCAGACTCACTATGCAAAAGCTGCTTTTGACTCGGTGGCATTATTTGAACTAGAAAACTGAACAATATTTAGACACATGCTGAACAGGAAATACTATTTCTTCATTGTCGAAAAATGGCGTACACTTTCCTATATAGTAATAATCCTTTGCAGTTTATTAGAGGAAAAAAACATTAAACATAAAAAACATAGTGGGGAGAGGCAGTTGCTTTGTAATTAAAACAGGATGATTTCACCTACTTAACTGTGAGGAGCCAAAAAAATAAGCGTGTTCCAGTTTCTGCTTTGTATGGCACATCATGATTTCAGTACGACTTGGCTTCAAAAGTCTAAAGCAGTAAAATCCAAAAATCAGTATGGATAGATAGAATGGAAAAGTACTGACTTTAATGACCTCTTGTTCCCTACATGTCTACAGGAAGAACAATGAGTTCTACAAATTTTATCTGTTAAATTTATCATTACTTTCAAAGATCCTTTCCACTCTAATTTTGCTACCAGCAATCATGATCTTCCTCTAAAAAGTGTTAAAACAATGTAATCATAAAAAAAAAAAAATTAGACTTGGTGAAGTCCGATGCTCAGTGAATCAATAAATACTGATTTGTTTACATTTCAGGTAAGAGTTGGGGTCTGATTAACCTTAGCACTCCACCACCTAAAATTCAAGTGCCATAAATTTGAGGGTTGCATTCACAATACAGAGTTAGTGTCTTCTCTGTACCCTGTGTATTCTGACAGAGACTGGCTCTGAAACTGGCTTGACAGCATTAAGACAGTTAAGAAGAAATGTTAAAGGCAGCAGTTTATTTGAGATTCTTACACCAGTCTTTTGGTGTAAATCTCAAGACTACAGTTGAGAATGCCTATGAAACTAGAGTATATTGCTTGAAACCCTCTCGTGGGCTTATGTGCAATTATAATTATTATTATTACTATTATTATAATTATTATTATTACTATGATTTTTTATTATTATTTTCTTTAATGTAGTTGTTAGTGGAGTGATTTTCTCAGTTTTACCCAATACTCTGTGGGTCAGCCAATTCCCACTGGTCTCTCAGTTCTCAACCTGTTCTCTGCAGAAGACAGTACTGCAATGAAGGCCTTAGAGGGGATCCCACATGCTGGTGACCTCCCCTTCATACACTGGAGGTAGGTGCAAATGGAAGGATGTTGCAATGAGAGAAAGCAGAAGGAAGCTTTACTCTATAATTAGTGGCTAGGGAGAGGAATTACTGGAGTTTTGCTGGTGCAAACAGTTTTAGAGGGAGCTGCCAGATCTCTCTGCAGGATTTCTTAGAAAGATGTTAACCACCTGGCCCTGGAGAGAGATCTAGGGTGTGGATGTCAAGCAGAGGGACGTGAAATTCCTGTAACCACAGGATCTTTGGTTAGTACACAGGCTTTCAGAATTATTGTTCAGAGGCATCTGACTCCATCCATTGGCTATTTTTATTAAGTCTGGGTCAGTCTGCTAAGTGTGCAATACAGGCTGATTGAATGTGCTCTGAAGCTCCTGATCTTGTTCTCCTGTCTCACTCAGGATTGTTATGGGCACAGCCCCTGATCCAGACCACTTCTGAACAAGCATTCTTGAGTGGAAGGGTGATAAAGAATAGTGAAGAAAGAACGTATTTTGCACATTTTGCACAATATGCCTGGTACACTGCCACAGAGCACTTCTACATCTGGAGAGATGCAGAAATCTCTAGGTTTCTTTGGAAAAAGTGAAGAAACAGTGTGCAGGATTCAGTTGTCTTCATTGTCTAGGTGCATTTGAGGATCCTGCTCCATTCATAGCTCTGTCCCAGGGGAATATCAGTGTCGCATGTCCTGTGGCAATGCATTTTCCATGGTGTTATAAGGTGTTAGCAATTAATCCTACCGCATAGGCTTCCTTGCTGATTGTTTATTTCCTTCCAACAATCCCACACAACTTATCTGGAAGTAGAATTTGTTCCATATTTGAAAGATACAGATGCTACTTTACTAAATATTTGTCTTTGTGTTCAAAACACTGAGTTTTTCTTTCCCTGATTATAAGGGAAGACAATTTTAACACCTTTGGTTTGTGTTGCCTCATGGTAAAAATAATTGTAGAAAATTACCAATGGCACAATGTTATAAATGGCAATTGAGGCCATGAACCAGCATGGTTTGCTGCTGTTCTGTTGTGTGCAAGCTGTTTACAAACTAATCTGGATTCACACTTTGAGAGGCACCCACTGACCTTTCCCATTTAAACTCCTCTCGCATGCACATTCAGGAGAGGTGAGACAGGCAGGACAACTGACTTTCCATCATTGTGCATTGCTATCTGCATAAGAGGAGGTTGCTGAAGGATCAGTTTATAGGCTAAAGGTCTTTCTTGTACCAAACAGTTAATGCATTAAGCTGTAGACTTATGTTTTAAAGGCTGTGAACTTCATGCTTTAATATACTTTTTAAGTTATTGTGCTCTTTCTTTTACCTTTAATCTTCTGGTTTTTGAACCTGTTACATAATAGTAGATTTAATTTATCATTTGTGCTTCCTGGCCATAAAGCTTTACCACACAAGAAAATAAATAGTGAAGAATCAGAGTACTGATAAAAAACAATTTTCCCTGAAATCCTCTGTACAGAGAGCATGATTAATTTCACAGCTGTGAATCAGACCTCGCCTTGCTTAGTATACACAGTCTATAAACAACATATATACATATTTATACATAATGAAACCAAGAAAGTAGCACAGAGTTTACTTGGCTAAGAACAAGAATTGCATCAGTCTAGTATCTGAAAGTCCCCAGAGACAAAATGAGTCTCCCAACATTTCAAGATGATAATTTGAAGCACTAATAGTTGTTTGGTTTTATATATAATTATATAATATATATGTTATAATAACAGGCAGATGTTAAATTCACATGTAATACATAGTACTGAAAGCATGTGTCTTTGTAATTTTAACTGTTCCCAGGATGCAATAGATACATTGGCTTTTAATCAGGAAGATTTGGTTTTAGTCTTCTATTTCATAAAAAAATACATTGAATAAGAGCACAAGGAGTTTTTTAAGTTATCTCAGTCCATTCTTGTCATTTTACTGAGAGGGGAGATAAGTATGGGAGTACATTTATGGCATACATTTTTATAAGGACTCAGAAATGGAAGAAAATAGTTGCAGGAAATTTGTATTTCTGAAGAAAGTTTTCATGAAGAGTTCTGGGTAAAACCCAACAACTTAGCAGTCTAGAATGACGGAAAACATCTGTGAACTGAAGTACACACTTTGTGAAATTTTGACACTTGTTCTTACCTTAGATGCTTAAAACTATTGAAATTACTATCAGGTCCATTAATAGAGAGAATAATGGTTGTTAGTCCATGAATGACTTATGATCAGACTTTGAAAATTGCTTTGATGCCAAAATGAAGTTCTAGGTAGAATTTACAGACAAAAAAATAATGCTAGAAACTACATTTCTATTGCTTTTTAATGTAGTTATCATAACATATTCGATATTTTGATTTGCGTCCCCAAATTCTGCAAATGTCACATATTCCACCTCTGTGCATTCACAGAGCTGCCCCTATGCCCATGCAGATAAACTTGGCACTTAAGTGTAAATCCTACTGGGGTTTGGAAAACAAGACCTAACTTTTAGCCTGAGACATTTAAATGTAAATGGCCACATCTGAGATAAGCACCTCAAATCCCTTTACAGTCACTAGCATTTATTAACCTAACACAAGCTTCCAGTGCCTTTTGGGATGACTGCCCTAGGGCATCCCAAATACACACATGGGTAAGACAGGTAAGACACAGGACACATGGAAACACTGTGACCTTCTGGATCATTATCTGGAGTCCAGGTAGGGCACACAAAGGCATCTTTAATGGCACTAAACACCCCAATATTAGGGCAACTGAACCAAGTCCTTATACAGTGTAGTTAGGGATGCCCAGGGAATATTCAATTCATCCTAAAGGGAGTATCTTCAAAGTAAACACTTCTTTGAAGCAAGATTCAGTTGACTAAACAGGGACATCTAATGTAATTCAGTCAGCTTCATGGAGTTGGCAGATACAATGCAGAACTTCTGGGACATCCTTATCCTTCTGGCATCTGGAGGCAAGGTGGGCCACCCCAGAGTATATCAAATGGCACTGCTTGGGTCTTTGCCCAGAAAGCTCTCCAGATTCCATTGACTACATCTTCATTTATCTCACTCATCCGGGCATCTCAATATGGGTGTCTTTGTGAGAGCGATTTTAGCCTCGAGTTTCCTCTGCCTGTCTGCTCCAGCGATTGTTATGGATCACATGTCCCAATAATGTGGATTAAATGTGCATTAAAACAGCACCCTTTTCATCTACTGCTTTTTTTAAGGGAAAAATATATTTTAAAGTATTGAGTGAAACTTATCTCAGTGTTTCTTTGGCATCAATCCTAAAGTGGATCCAAAAGGCATTAATAAATGCAGAAATAGAAGTGGCTGTTCTGTATTAATCTGGTGGGCCAGTGACAGAGCCAGGAAGAGCATCTAAGTCTACAGAATCCCTGGCAGGTCTTGATAGATGCATCAAATTACCTCCAAAGGCCTTCAGCCACTTTGTGTCTTCAGTTTCTGTGTTATCTAAGGTAATTCTGGAAATTGTACTCACTGTGTTCAGCATGAGATTTTATCTTTATCTTTGCAAAAATAATTTCATTTATTCATTTTTTTCACATTCCAAGTTGATTCTATACTATCTTGATAGGTAAGTATCTGGTTAGCATAGAAATTAGTGGATTTAATAAATCCCATAACTATGACTTCTCTGGATTATCGAGGTGGGGGGGGGAAGGAGGGAGGAGTAAAAAAGAAAAGAAAAAATGAAACTGAAAATGACTCTTTTTCTCCTTGGAATACTTAATTTATCAGTCAGAAGATCTTCAGTTGCTCATGATAAGCCTGAACTTTTGTCCAGGGAAAAAAAAAGTCAGAGCTGCATTTCCTTTCTCCCTCTTCCTCTTTCCC
>NW_009953947.1:325152-328590 GCF_000747805.2 Chaetura pelagica
TTCCCTCCCCATTACTCTTCTCCTCTCATGCACCCCTGGCCCTCTTAAATTATTTCTTTTCTTTTGAAAGTTGAATATAAATGATTGATAGCAGCAAGCTACTTGGCTGCTGTGCCTCAGTCCTCTTTTCTTGGTAACTGAATCAATTCTGGTTTAAGCTGTTTTGAGGAAGTCTGAGACATGTATGTGTTGGTGAGTGCTGTCTGGACAGTCACTGCATCTGTGAGTTATAGTCCTGGAAAAGTACAGCCAGCCTGAGGCTAGGCTGTTTCTATCTGGCAAAGAAAGGGCAACTCCAGTTCTGGCATATTCTAGCCATGGAGTACCTGATTTTGCAACTGAATGTGATTTTAATACAAGTGGGGTTTTTGATGACAATGTTGCATGAAAAGAACACATGGGAACCTGATGACCTCATTTGAGTGTGTGCTTGATAGCTTTTCAACAAGGCCTGAAGGGAGAATTCCCACCTCTAGGCAAATATTTAAAGTTTTATTCATATTGGATTGCACCTTGCTCTTTGAATGGCTTCTGTGATTTTATAGTTATCTAACATGAACAAAGGAAAGATCCTAAGTAAATGTGTGTGTATGCAAGACACAGAGAGAGAGAGAGGCTGGAATGATTTTTCTGAAACTGTATCCTTAAATGATTATGTTTTGAGCATTCCTATCTACAATGGAAATCCTTTCCCCACAGTCAGTCCAAAGCCTATTCAAGGCAATGGGTTTTGGATCTTTGTCATCTGCAGCTATGGCAGACAAACAAAACAAACTGCTATCAACTGTAATATGACCTAAGCATTTGCAGCCCTGTAGCAAAAAAATGTCTGGCTTTGGGTTATTTCAAGGAGCTTATTGGAGTGTTTGTTTCAACTCTGTTCCGTTTCTAAGCAATTCCATATAAAGGAAGAAGGAGAACATACAAATTTACATTCAGTTGTTCTGAGCATCTCAGGCAGGAGCAGGTTTGAACACAGTTTTGAAATATCTTTTTCCTACTCTTCAGATATTAATAAGTTAGTTTAGCTACACTTTGAGGACAGAAAGTGGCTAGATGTCCAAATAAAAAAATGTAAATTATGCTTAAAAGCATCCAAAGGAAATATTACATGTTGAGCTGGCACAAGCTGTTGTTGCTTCCTTGGAACATTTGTTAGGACCTGGCTCAATGTGTTTCATTTTGTCCAAGTGTTTTAGATCTGTGGCAAAAAGGCCCTGAATATATCTTTAATCTTGTTTATGAAAGTGTAGATATTCTGAGAATGAAATAATAAAACTTTGAACTTGGAGAAAACAGCTCACCAGCTTCAGTTTGTTCTCTTTCCTCTGCAAAATCCTGGTGTACCTCTCCATTTTTAACTGAGAGGAGCTTGGCAGTAACATGCTTTTGGAAGCTGACTTCTTGGTAGCTGAACAAGAGTTAATATAATAGAGGATACAAATATCACCTCTTTGTCCCTCTTGCAATAAAGTGCCTAATGAGTTTGCAAGGATATACAAACTGAGTTTTTATTCATTTTTTGATTGTGATACCAGAAAGATATCTCTGATTAAATTATATTGGAAATTTCCTTTCTCATGAGTTGTGCTGTCATTGGATCCTTTCAGTGAAACTTGTAATCAGGACTGTTGTCTTTATGAGAGAAACAACACAAAAATAGAACATTAAAAAACTGATGAAAAATACGGGGACTTAGATGAGTCACTAAAAATAACAGGGCTGAAACCTTTGACAAATCTATCTGTGGTGGCTTTTACCTAACCAATTTGTTGGATCTGAAAAGGAGTGACAGAAGAAATAAGTATTTGCACTTCTGAAGTGGTGGACTTGCACCAAATAATCTGTACTGAGGCATAAACACTTTTGCTTCTATTACCCCAGTTCCATTGCATAACTTCTGGCAGACAAAAAGAGCAGAAAGATGAGGGGTTTAAAGCCTTAAACTGGTGCAGCTGTTTGGTCCAGTGCATGGGAGTCAGTGCCCAAATAAGATGTTCAGCTAGAATATTCAATTAATGCTGGAGGGAAGAATTTCTAACAGTGGGGATCAGCTCAGCTGTTGTCTTATAACGATGTCACTATCTTTCTCTGCCTTGAGAAGGATTCCCACTTGCTCCAGCCTCTTTGTTTATCTTGGGTGCTAAGGTTATGGCTGATCTGTTTATCCCATACTCAATGAAACTCAGGAAGGTCAAACCTGTTGCCACAGAGCTAGGCCGAACTTATGATCCGATTGCTGTTTGCAGGAAACAATCTTACCAAACTATTGGCAATTTGCAAGAATTCAGCATCGACTCAAGTGAGTTCTGAATTTTCTTTCTACTCAATCATTTAAGTACATTTCTGATTAGGATCTTCACTGGACAGAGTAAAATTTGGAAAGTGTTCATTCCATGGACTTAGCTTCCAAAATACCTTCTTTTACAGAAGACATTCCACAAGCATGATTAAATAGAGCATGATCCTATTCCATTATGATGTACTTCAATAAAGAAGAAGAGTACATAAACTCTTCAGAAGTTTATGCAGAATTGACAGTAGAAGTAGGCAGGAGTCTCTTTAATAAGCCATGGTTCTACAAGCCTTAATGCACTTTTTACTTTCTTGAAACATGGGGGCTTAAAACATGGAGAACTTACCTCCCATATGAGCCCCAAAAGACTTGTTCTGTTTAATTCCATTCCAAAGAAATTGTATTTATAAATGTGAAATTTAAAGTATATGACATGCGTGTGAAATCAGAAAATCATTTTTTATCTCAAGGAATGTATGAAAATTATTTAAGTGTACTTACCTATCTATGCTTTTTTTCAGGTGCTAGTGTCATTACAAATAAGAGCATATTCATTTCTCAGGCTGATGTAGAAAGGTGTGAACTGACAACTTGAAAGAATGTTTTCTCCATGGGGAAATAAAACTTTAAACAATAAATATTTTGTTATTTTACAAAAAAATCCACAGCTAACTGATCCTTACATTTTTTGAAGAAACATTTGAATGGTGATGCTTTTTCTCCCAAACTGTTTTATCTGTAACTGGTGAAATACGAATGACAAGAACCCTCGCTGCCTTGTGTCAGAGACATACATCATGGCCTTTCAAGAAATGATCCAAAGACTTTCTTAGGATGGGAACCTGGGAATGTTCCTAAGCAAGCATCCTGTCTGGCATGCTTCAAATCAGTCATGGGACAATTTAATATTAACATTTAGGAGCAGGTACTGCTGAGCTTCCCCTGGAGTACAAAGGCAGATCAGGAGGGTGCTACTGAATCTAGAATAGAAGTGAAAATTCAGTCATTAGTTTTGACTTAGGGGCAATTTTACAGTGTTTCTCACTCCAATGATGTAGTAATACACAATGACAGTCTTAAAACATCCCAATCATTTTCTTCTAACACATCTCAAACATAACCTAAATTTAGAGTATTCCCTA
>NW_009953947.1:328660-362959 GCF_000747805.2 Chaetura pelagica
TCCCTACACAGGAGGAACTTCAGATTTCATGACCACTCAGATTTTGACTTGTCTTTGGAATGCTCAGAAAAGGTTGTCAATTAGCTAATTCTCATTATAATAAAGTGTATCTTTATCGACCAACAGCAGAATTGGAACAAGTCACTTTGAAATTAAAATGAATTATTTACTTCTTGGGTTTTCTGACTTAATTTAAAGTAGCTTCAGATTGTTCATGTTAGTGCTTAATTAAAGTTAACATGTAAAAGCCAAATAGGAAAACCCTAGAGTTAAGCATTGGTTGGTTTTCCAAAACTGTCCAGATTAATTTTCAAAGGATTTCCAATGCAAAAGGTTAAAATAAGTACCATAATTTAAAAAAAAAATATTTTCCTCTTGGATTGAACGTCCAAAACATTTTTCAAAACATAGTTCTAGAGGAACTTGAAACAAGACACACATGCAACTGTGTCTGCATTGCTCATACTTTACTGTAGCAGTTAGGAACAATATTTGAAAAACAAATGGTTTGGACCAGGCTTTATTTTTATAGCCAAAGTATATATTAATCAGAATTGCCTAGTTTTTCACTCAGTCTGAAGAATTTTCACTTCAGATTATTATACTGGAACTGGTGACAGATAAATGATATAAGGAGTAATTAATTCTTCATCTTATGTTATGGCTGAAAGGGAATTGCTGTATACAGCTATTAGTTACCGACTTATTTAAAGCATTATGGAAACAGAGAGCAAATAAGAGTTTCCAGTAAGGGTGGAAAAACAGAAGCACAAATGTATGATATATCCAGAATCACATAAAATCACAGAACAGTTAAGTTTGGAAGAGACTGAAGATCATGTAGTCCAACCTCCTTGCTCATGTGGTGCCACGTGTTTGTCTAGGTCCAAGTCCAGGAGGCTTCTGAACATCTCCAAGGAGGAAAACCACACAACTTCCCTGGGCAGCCTGTGCCAGTACTTAGTCATCCTCCCAGCAAAAAAATGTTTGCTGATGTTCAGATGACACCTCCTGTGTTTATGTTTTTTTCCCATTGTGCCCACTCACTTTCCTCAAAAAAGCATGCACACAGGGACATTTTCATTAGCAGACAGCAAAGTGACTTGAGCTTTAATACAAAGAGTTATTCTTAAAGTGGACTAATTCTTCATTTCTCAATGTCCTGAATTCCAAAATGCAGTTGTTGAAGATGATGACTAAGAAATGCAAAGCATGCAGAAGAGAGTATTATATAGTATTTTAATCCACCTCATTTTATCTAACAAAATAGATGTTCACATCTATCTAGTTAAAAAACTTCAGTTTTGGAGTAACATATAGTAAGATTTTCTTTAGAGTAAATAAAAATTTGGGAGTCTATGTCTTTGCATTTAGCAATATGACTGAAAATGAACCTAATGGATTGAATCTCACAAGATTAAAAAGAGAAGGGAGACGTAAAAAAACAGGTGATAACACTACCACCTGTTTGCTTGTTGTTTCACAGACACTTACTTAGACACTAGTAAGCCAAATATTTACTATTCTATGTAGAAATGATCAGATTTTTGTTTCTACAGAAGAATTTTTCAATTCATAAGGTTAAAGTTCATTTAGCATTTAAGAGACAAATGAGATCAGCATTAGTACTGCAAATGTTTTTCATAATAAAATTTTAGTCATTGGCTGGTTCAGAAGTTGAAAATACCATAAGGAGAGTGCAACACACTAATCTCCTTCGTGACAGTGACAATTCCCAGAGCTGTTTAATACCAGTAAATGCTCTCACATATTTGAAAAAGAGCAGTATTTCATATGGATAGAATCCAAAATACCATGGTTCTTGAAATTTTAAAAGCATTTTTTTGCATTTGTTCTTCTAACTCAGTCTGTAATCTTATATTTTGTGTCCAAAATAGATTTCAGGTTGATTTTGGCAGGTGCTTATTGTTGAAAATCAGCAGAACTAGGACAATATGAGCAGGAGCTGTGGCTGAAGAACAATGCTAGAATGTTGCTGAAAATTCATCTATTTTGAACATAAATGAAATTTGTCTCCTTGTTTCAGCATATTTCTTTGAAGCCCCAGTGTCTTTCTTGGTTCTAAAATAGTGTCAAAAGTTGGTGTTTGTTCTATATGCTTTCAATCCAGCTACTCACATTTCTTACGTCACCTTTCACATATTCATTTTATTCTGGAAATCTTCTGCCAGCAAAGGTTTTATTTTACTTTAGTATCTTTCTGTCTAAATTAAATGAGATTTTTTTCCAGCTTCTCTCGTACATAATTTTTATATCTACAGTATTTAAACCTTGATTCAATACTTTCTTGATTTTGCTTTAAGGACAACCATTTTTTCAACCCTTTCTTAACTTTAAATGTGGGATTTCTTTAATTCTGATGGTTCTTTGTTACTTTGATAAAATAAATTTCAGCCAAGGACTGCAATACCAAAATAATTCTGGTCCAGAAGTAAGAATTAATGATACTGTTTTCATCTGCTCACCTGGTTTTGTACTTTACTGTTACTGATGCCAGCATACATTTCACCAAACACTGGAAGAAATAATGTGAAGATATTTGGGATTTTATGCTCAAAAATATTTCAAAAAAGATGTTAATGAAAGATTCCCACCACAAAACACTTGCTCACTTTTTTCTCTTCAGTCTCTGCAGTTTTGGTGGATTTTAACTAGAATACTGCTAAAAAACTCTCTGATTTCTGCATTTAACATGCCACATTCTGAACCTGATTTTTCCATGAGGCATGCTAAGCCAATATTACTTTTTTTTATTTTAAAATAAATAAATGAATAAAAAAGAATCATATCCATTCCTAAATATCTTGGAAAGTTGAAATTGCTACTATATCAATCACAAGTGTATTTCAATGAGATCTTGCTCATTTTCTTTTCTTAAAGAAATGAGCAAAACAGAACAAGCTAACAGTCACAGAAATCCACTCTGAAATACTCAAACAAGTAAGATCATTCTTCTTCAGCCTGTTTGACAGTTTTGAGAAGCCCGAGTCTATTGCATGCATCTGAAATTGAGAGACCCTGTAAATTTCTCTATTGCCTTCTACACAGTAATGATATTTCTGAATAATAAGAATGTAAACCAGGTTTATCTACACCAGCAGGCAAATTAGAATTGATCTTCAAAGTTTATTCAGTTACACAACAGTGTGATACAAGTACAAATATGTGTACGAGGAATATAATTTTTTTAAAAAGATCTTCCCTATGTTTTCTGTTGCCTATGTTGTAAACACTAAAGCTAGAATGACAAGATCAGTAGAAGACTGTGAGTTAATATGACAAGTAAAAAGCAGATCCTATGGCATGCTAAGTGGCAGCTAAATAAAGAACCCAAACTAATATTACTGTGCCTCCTCTTGTGTTTCAGCATGCCTCTTCAACCAGCTTCTTGTGAAAAATTAGGCCTCATTGCATGAATTTCAAGTAGCTTGAATTTATTTAGGTGGAGAACAATGGAACTGAGTATCTGGAAGTCACCCCTGCCAAGATGAGAGTCAGAATACATGCCTTTTGCATAACCCTTCACTTCACAGCTGCTTCTCAAAACATGGCCTGGCTATATCTCCTTGTGCTAGCTGTGCTAAGAGCCAGAGGTGCTGGGGCTCTTTGAACAAGTGCCCGGGCCTCTCTTATTAGGTATTAGGCCAACCTTCTGTAGCAGCCAATGTAGATTTGGCTTCAACATTTTTTCTAGGCTGCAAAAAACGACTATGTTATGCAAATCCTTACTATACACTGTCTCTGTTTTATATGCACAATACTAAATCACGGAATCTCAGAATGGTGGGGGTTGGAAGGGACCTGAAGTTCACCTAGTCCAATCCCCCTGCTAGAGTAGGACCCCCTAGAGCAGATTACTCTGGAACACATCCAGGGATGGAGACTCCACAACCTGCCTGAGCTGCTTTTTCCAGTGCTCTGTTATCCTTGGATGAAAGATGTTTCTTCTCATATTCAGGCTAAATCTCCTGTATGCCAGTTTGTGACCATTACCCCTTGTTCTGTCACTGGACACCACTGAGAAGAATCTGACCCCATCCTCCTGTTACCCACCCTTTAGATATTTAAAAAAATCAATGAGATCCTTCCTCAGCCTCCTTTTCTCTAAGCTAAACAGACCCAGCTCTCTTAGCCTTTCTTTGTAGGGCAGGTGCTCCAGTTCCCTAATTATCTTGATGGCCCTGTGCTGGAGTGCCTCCAGTAGTTCCTTGTTCCTCTTAAACTGAGGAGCCCAGACCTGCACAAAATACTCCAGATGTGACCTCACCAGGGCAGATTAGAGGGGGAAAATGACCTCCCTTGACCTGCTGGCCATGCACTTCTTAATGTACCCCAGGATGGCATTGGTCCTCTTGGCTGTGAGGGCACCTTGTTGGCTCATGATGAGCCTGTTATCCACCATGACTCCCAGGTCTTTGCTTACCCTCTTCAGGGCAGATGAAAGTGTGTTCACTCTGCACAACTATACAAGGCTGACCCCGTTCCCTTCTATCACAATTACCCTTTAGCTGGAAATGTCTAGAGAAATTTTGCTGGACAATTTTGTTATGGTGTATCCCTCTGATTTACCATGTCAGGAGCCTTTTCTTCTTATCCTAGACTGTACTCTGTAGCTCAGTCTATATTTTGTACCCGTGGGCCCCTGGCATGCTATGGTTCTGGTCCATTTAATGGTCCATTTCTGGTCCATTTAATTCTGGTGCTATTTAATGTGAGGCATTAATTCATTTATTATTATTATATAAACACTCTGGCTACATAGAAAATTCTGTATTAGAAAAAGTTGAATTCAGCCAAAGTAATTTTAAGGCCTAGGCATCTCAGTAATGATTCCTGAAGTGTTTACCAATTTAGTACCTTTCTATACAATTCTTGCAAGAGATCTGTATCTTGAAGAAACTCTTAATATAGAGTATAAAACAGGCTCAGGGAAAAAGAAAAGGAGAGAAAAAAAAAGTAAAAAAAAAAAAAAAGTTCTACCTAACCAACAGAGCTGCACATTTTACATATTTTTTTCCTGATTTCTCATGGAGAATGTCTGGATGGAGACACCCACAGGAAAATAACTAAACTGATGTGGTGTTAGCCTTCTCCAGAAAAGACTTCTGGACTTCACTACTTCTATGCAGTGCAGATTACGCAGCCCTTTTCTCACTATTTTCATTGAGAAAAGACAAAGATAAACAGAAGTCCATCTAAACCCATCTGGAAAACAGTGAGTGTTGTATCCACGGAATGAAGACATAGCCTGTTAGGTCTGTCAAACTAAATTTGAGTGCCACTGGTTGAAACATATTTGAGCAGATGGATTATTGAAGAGGAATGCCATTCAAATGTAAGTATTAGGGCATTCACTCAGCATGGAACACAGTAACACACATATGTTGCAAGAGATAAAATGTGCCTCGAGAATGGATTTTTTGGCTAATTATGTGGATGATTGAAAATGTCAATTACTTTAATTACTCTGTTGTAAAATAAGTATTTTTCATGCATTTTTCTGTGAAGATATTGCAATAAGGTGACAACTAGGCAGATCTCTGTGTCTGAATGAAACTCAAGATTTTGGTAGGATTTCTGTAAGTATGTGAGAGTTTCCTATAGAAAACATTGTACCATCAAACCCCCAGAAATGCTACTATCATTCCTAGCTGGTGCTAGTCTTCTCATAACATTAAGAAATAGGAAAATATCACTGACCCAGGAAATTTTTCCTTTTTTTTTTTTTTTTTTATCATATGTTCCTAAATATTCTTCGCTTGATCTAGTCAATCCAAGGCTGAGTTGTGCAGCTCACAGTACTCTTGTGAAATTGTTTTGGCTCAGAGCAGGAAGATGGTTGATATGCCTAAGTCCAAAGATATGTTCTTGAACTGTTATTGAAAGCAATCTCAAGTAACCACATTTTCATCTTCTCTGTGAAATCCTATAAGAGACCATATCATGAAGAGACTGACATTTTCCTGTATGTGTCGCTGGCTTCAGAGACTAATTTGTCTTCACTATGCTGAATTGAGCACATACCTAGAAGACTTCTGAGATTGTCATCCTCCTAGCACACAGATCTAAATTTTCAGCATGTAAAAGATCACATATATTTATAAAAGAATTCAGCAATTTCAGAATCATCTTGATTGTCTATAACATTGTAGAATGCTAATTGTAAAAAAAAAGTATGCATGAATTGCACACCTTTTCTTGCAATATATTTTTTAAATTATTTTTTAAAGTGCATTAGGAACAGGAAAAAACCCTTTTAATAATTTAGACCTATTCCTACATGGAGTTGTTGTGGTTTATTTTACTAATACAGAAAAAGCAATTACATTTACTTGAGAAACTTGAGGTTTCTGTGCTATACTTAAAAAGCAGCAAACTTCTTTGCATTCAGCTACAGGAGGTTGTGAAATTTATTCTTAATATCCCATTTTTTAAGGTGGGAAATGTGTACTAGTTTGCACTGAAAAACTTAGGTGAACCATAGCATTTTGATCTGAACCAGAGAAAGGAACTTACACTCTAAGGCAAAGAGTACCCAGACTGGGAATTCACTAAAAATAAAAGTGATATAAATTTGTGTTGAACCAGGAACACTTGATCCTCAGCCTTTAAGTTTATAGTGAATTACAGTCACAAAACAGAAACAGAATGAAGTATATGGCTCATATATATTCGAATAGCCTTTCTCTTCTCGTGAGCCAAGAACTTTATTTATTATTATATAGTTCAAGTAAAATAGCACACCAGATCTGCCCAATTGAGACTACTCATACCTAGGGAAAGGGACCTTCATATATTTTTGTGTTATCATATTTGTATAAGGACAGATTTTATTCTACTAGCATGTAATTCCAAACAGTAGAGCATACAAATAGGAAACAGATTTTCTGCTGCATTCATAAATCCTAAGACTCAGGGGTTGTAAAGTAAAATGATTTACAGTTCTGAGCATTATCAAAAAAAAAATGTTATACTACAAAAATGGTTTGGAAGCATAAAAATGAAAATTTAGCAGGATTCACAGTCCTTCTGAAGTCTGGAACTAGATTACTACATAGGCTTGGTTTATGTGATCTGTCCTCATATGATTAATATTAGCTCACTGTATGTTATTTTCAAGAGTACTTTTTAAAAAAGCATAAAGAAAAAAAGAAGTTTGTTGCTCATTTAACTATTTTGTTTTTCATTTTTCTCTGCTGCATGCTTTAGCTAAAACAACTACATTCTTTTTAGTGGATCCAGATAGTGAATGATTTATAAAACCTCTGGACTAGCTCTGGATTATGAAACTGACCCTAAAGTAAGACTAAAGAATTATCTGTAAACAATGCTTATTCCAAAAAGATCGTTTCTTTGTTAAACTTTCCCTATTTCTTACTATTGATTTTAAAGTAGAATTTTGCTTTAAGATATATTGTGCCATAAAAGTCCTGTGGAGAGGGGAAGAGGATTAGACAGGGTGGCAAGTCTTCAGAGACAATTTACTCCAACCATCTCCACGGCCTCTTTTCACACATGAAATTTACCTTGTAGCTAAGCTGGTTGCTTGTAGCTGAGTTTGACATTTATAAAAGTATGTACTCAGTCCAAAACATTTTCACTAGAAACTCCTTAACATTGAAATTGAGGAGAAACCCTTTGGAAAATCACAGCCCAGACAAAATAAATAAATAATGCTGCCACTAAATGGATTCTATAAAAAACCTGAAGTACCACAGGATGATTATTTATATCAGAAGCTCCTTACTGTGGCTAAATTAGCTGTATTTGTATTCAATGGAGTAAAACATACAATTGTGAGGTTTATAAACTATTTGCTTTATGATCCACATGCTCAGGGTGCCTAATTTGATTCATTAAGCACAAAGGGAGCTTTGGTTGACTATATAACATATATTCATAGTCATGGAGGTGTGAGTATCACACAAATGTGTCTTGCCATGTGTCCCCTAAGGCAAAGCTGAGGATGCTTTCTATTCTGGATCTCACTAGGCACAGAAAAGGAATGAAGGAATGCTTTACAGCTGCTCAGAGGAGAGGGGGAAACTATAAATATTTTCAGAAAAGCTGTATGAATTACAATACAGATTTGTTGTTCTAGTTTGTATAGGTTCTTATACTATGTTAATTGCTTTGGTAACTGTACAAGTTTCAGTCACATTTTAACTAACACAAATAAAACATTCAGATCTGGTTTTTCCTCTAATGATCTACCTGGGGAGAGCAACTATACAGGGGGATTTTTTAGACTTTTAGTAACATATACCTCCCTTGAGAATATGTGAAAGGGAGTGAACAATTGATAGGGGTTAAGAGATTTTCCTGAATGAGACCTATAGTATCTGCTTTTTCAGTGTATTCCTCTTTTTAAAGAAATGGGGAACTAACTTTCAAGTTATCATTACATGCCCAGGTTATGGGCAATTTTGATGCTGGTCTGCATGCACAGAGTCCTGACTGCACAACTCTGTTAGCCATGTCACATTTTGAAAACTGAGCAGGAATATTTGTCATTCTTCAGTTAAAGGAGTTCTCTGCTCTGTCTGATGTTTTTTTTGAGAACTATGCAAATGAATCCATCCATCAGCAATGTGTCACTTACACAGCCTGTGCCCTTTTAGATTTCATTCTCCCACTACTATGAATTGTTGCCTCTGCTCCCCCTGTCACTTCTGTAGAGTATCCATCTCTCACCTTTCCATACTGTCAGATCAGCCAGTCTGCCTTTGGGACTTTTGCCATTTATCAATTACTTTAATTCCAGTTTCAGTCTCTTCTATGATTACCTTTGGTATCTCCATATCACCCAAGAAGTGTATAACTGATCAAGGAGAGAGAAGACTAAAGGTCACCCAATGCTTTGTGAAGGCAGCAGAGAAAGTTTTTGCCAGGTACAGCTTCAAGAACTTTACTGGCAAGCAAGCTGCAAGAGCTTAGAAACTCTACAAAGGAAGGACTGGTTATCCTGGGATGAGATCTCAAATTCTGTGGCTGAGGGAACTCCTCCCTTGAAGCAGTGAGATTGTGAACTCACGCATGACATTTTGTAGCCATGCCTTTATCAAGTTGTTCTCAGTACTACAATACGGACAAGAATGTCAAATTTATAGAAAAGCTGCACAGTCCAAGGCATGAGCTTGCTTTTGCAATACTTTATTATGATTTTTATTAAATAAAAGTTGTTTAGAATTCCCAATTCACTTGTAAAAAATGAAGAAAAGTCTCAGTTTGAACTGTAAAGAGGCCCATGCTTTAATCAGCTGAAGTACTCATTAATACACGGAAGCATTCATAGAATTATATACTTGAGTCTCATGGTGATGACCAATTACAGAAACAAAAAACAAATGACAGTTGAGAAGAGCGACTTGCATACAAAAGCATAGCCCAGACTGAAGAAAGTTTGAAGAAGGGAGTTATTGTTTCTGCATGTAAATCCTATTTCTTTTATTCACTTTTAGCATTTCCAGATGGCAAGTTGCTGTTACAGAGACAAAAACAATAGCCAAAAAAATCCCCCATATAAACCTCCTCAGTCGTGCACTGGCACAATCACAACACAAATCGAAACTATAAATAATGAAGATCCCTTTTTTTTGTGTGTGCAGGAAAGTACTTTCTGCATCATCTTTTTGCGATTACTGGACTGAAAAATGTCTAAGAACATAGTAAATGGCCAATGGAGTAATGTCATTAGCTGTGACCACACCGGAAAACTTTTTTTTTTTCTTATTTCTTCATTAGTATTCTAATAAACCCAAAAAACCTTAGCTGAAATGAGGAAAAAGCAAGAAGAAATGGAAAAGTGTAGAAAGACAAGAAAGGTGACTATGAGGCTGATGAAGGCACACATTTAATATTTTTAGAATGGTATTTCTACAATAATGTCATTTATCTTCAGGAATTTATTATTTTTGTTATGGAACATAATTCCATGGTGGCTGGACTTCCATGCTCATGCTCCAGTGTCCAGATTTTTGGCAGGTTTTGGGTCTTCCTTCCTATAATATTAATCTCCAATAACTCATTATGTGTTTTGCTGAGCTAAAGGGTTCTTTCATATTTATCCAGCTTCCATTTAGAACCCATTGGGCTTAAAATTGTATGGTTATTTTGTAATACAATTTTATTTTACAAGAAAAAAAAAAAATTCTTGCATAAATTCTGGCTAGGACAAAAGGATGTAGGAACAGACCCAAAGCATATGGGTTAAATTAGCGCCTGCTGAGTTGCAGTGCCAGCATTTGTCTGATTTAATGACATGATTTTAAATAATTGGAAGGGGGTCTTGAGCATCCTCCATGTGATTTTCTGATGGATTAATTTTAAACAGAGGCCTAGGGAACAGTTGGGACCACTAGTAAGAATGAGTTTCTGTTGGTTAACAGTGCATAATTGGCCTAGTTTCGTGTCCCATTTCTTCTTGAGAAAAATATAATTAATTCAAATGTGCTGGCCAATGATAGGAATAGCAGTGCTGCAAACCATAAAGATAAGACTAACCTCTGGAGAAACAAAAGCAGGTTAGATGGTCAGGAGTAGGACAAGCAACGTTATTGAACCAATATGAAAAAGCTCAATCAAGTTCACTGTATCACATCTTCTAAGGCCAGGAATATTTAAAAATGGGGAGACTTATGTACATTTGAACACTAATGCTAAAGTAAAAGAATATTAAAGGTGACATTTTAGAAACCAGTCATGCTTCTGGACTTTAAGAGGGAGAATAAAATAAGAAAGTCTGGTTTTCTTAGTGCCTGGGGAGATCTTCCTAATAGATGAATGAAACATAATCTCAATGTTATTTCCAGTGATTACTTCAAAACCCACTCTTTTCAACATATTTTTTAGTCTTCAACAAGCATCTTTTTTGTTTGTGATGTAAGATATTATCTGCTTTTAAAGGGGTGTTTTTCAAGCTGTTAAGACTAATATAATACTGCAATCATTTGATTTTCTCTTTTGGTCAACTTAGTGGCCAGCCATGTAGATGCAGATATAAACCCCAAGTTTCTTTATATAAAAGAGATAAAAATCCTACCCAGAATTTTTTTAAATGAAAATGTGGCAAAGGAATGCATGTCTATACGTTAAACATGGGGAGTAAATGAGGAAATGAAAATCAATTATCTAAGCACAACAAATATATTATGCTGTATTTTGTTATCCACCATCTATTATAACACACAAACCAAACAGTGGATCTGTACTACACTATGCTATACTTATATTACTTAGGATATGGAATTATGAGACTGAAAATCAACATGTTTCCTATGTGATGCACTCTAGGTGACCCTGCTCTGGCAGCGGGGATTGGACTAGATGATCTTTCGAGCTCCCTTCCAACCCCTAAGATTCTAGGATTCTATGATTCTATGTTCATTGTAAATCCAAAATTGAACATGGGAAGCTGCCTACAATACACTAATTATAGTACCTATAGATTTTTGTAGAAGATAGCTCACTTTAAAATCCTTATTTTATATATTTCTTCAACTTAAATGCTATAGCCCAAAACTTGCTCGGAACTACACAGTCTATTCATTCAAATTCTTTAATAAGCTTTCTAAGTTATAGTGACTTCCTATATAGCTCTAAACAACAAGAAGTATCCAGACTACTTAAAAAAAAATAAATTATACTGACTTTTGTTAATTTAAATCCACTCTATTAATAGTCTTTAAAGACCTAAACCACAGCAAAGTGTGTCCCACATTCCTGTGCATCTGCACAGTGATGCTGTGTTTTAAATTAAAGGAGGGGCTACTAGAACATAGAAATCAGAACTAGAACAGCAGAGGACTTGATGGTTACTGAGTGAAATACGTAGCTCACGAGTTGGGAAGAGTTTTGAACTGTGATTCAGCAGTTGCAGTTCATCGTTTTACTTTGAGAAAATTTTACATTTCCTGAAATATTAGGTTTTCTGACTGAAAAATCTGCATGGTTTGTTCAGTAAAGAATCATAGGCTTTTTCTTTTGGATGTATTTACTGACTGTGAGAAATTTCTCATGTTTATGTTTTAAAAATTATTTTCCTACACTTATGTCTGACTAGTCAATGACGTAATACAATAAATGAGAACAAATGTTCATTTCCCATTTTCCAAGTGAAATCACTTGTATTTTAGAAATATTCTTTTACAGAAGGTTTTAGTAAACCAAGAAGTTTTCAGTAAAAATGCAACAATCTTCCTTCACTCAAAAATATTTTAGCAAAACAATTCCGGCAAGTTGTACTCAATAATTGTGACCTCAGTATGACCTCTTGCATCAATATAAGTTACGTGAACCCAGAGAATATAAGTCAGCATTTTAAGGTCAAATATTATTGGGGTTTTTTTTATTTATTTACACTTGCTTCCACCTCGAAGAAAGCCAATTGAGTCCTCATGTTTTGGAAAAAAAAAAAAAGTCATTAAAAAAATGCTTAGCAATAACCCTACAAGCTTTAAAGTCAGAGAAGACTTCTTCATTCAGCTGATCTGAGTTTTTTTCTTTAAACCAGTCCAAACTAGGATAGTAGGGAACTGATTGCAATCCAGACTCTGACCTCAGCTGTCTGACCTGATTTTCAGGAGAGTTGAACACTCAAAGTTTAAGCTCAAGTTAGCAGGCCTTGCAGCTGTGTGGTTTGCTTGCCAATTAGTCTGTTGGCCTGAAAATAAGAAAATAGAATTAAACCACCTAAGGACTGGAGAAGGCAATAATTGATTATTAAGAGTAATAAAGAGGTATTATTTTTATAAGAGATTGACCTATTGATTTTAAGTAAAAATATACAATACAGCTAATTTATTACATTTATTCAAGATAGCAGTATTCACATTACTATATCTAGGAAAAGGTTATATAGACTGAAAAGGAAAACATTGTCCCATCTCTGTGCTACAGCATGTTTGTGACAGAGTCAAAACATGCCTTTTTTATTTTACTGAGCTGCTTTATGTGATACCTCTTACCAAGACTCTGAAAGTATAAACTGCCTTATGAAATTAATTAATAAAGCATTGTTTACCATTCTTAGAATATTAGAACTGATGAAGTAATAAAATATATATATATTCCCAAAGGTGGGATTGAGAACAGCTTGTTTTGCACATTTTAAAGTATCTGCTGCTTTCATAGTACAGTGGCAGTGCACATCTGACACCCTAAGTTACCTTGGATGGTGCCTAAAAGCCCATTATCAATTTGTGATACTGGTATCATGAATATGCATAATAAGCATAATGGACAAGTAAATGATTACTTAGCAAGCATCATTCTCTTGGCTACATATGCTCTCTGAGACTGGCCTACAACCCCTAACACTTTTAAATTCCAAAGACTGGAGTTCAAAAAACCAAGAACAACTTCTGGAGTCTATCATGTTCCTCTTTTGTACTTAATATTGAAAATATATTAATTTAGCAATAAATAAATAAATTAGTTATTAAAAAAATCATTATCACTATGCTTTTCATGCATTTTTTCCTTTATGTCTTTGTCCTCCTTTAGTTCTCAATGAGCACAAGTGACCTTAAAATAGCTGCCCATGTGCAGAGCAGCCCTTTGCTAACTTCTTCTTAGTGTAAATGAAGAAAATAAATTGTTTCCGTCAGCATCAGCCATATCCCTGTTCTCCACTTTGTCACTACTATCAGATGGGAAGATTTCTGGAAGTGTTGGGCCATGGGAGGGAGAAGCAATGCTATGCCTAATCTTCCTCTGACGTCAACTTTCTTCCAAAATCTAAAGGCTGGTTTGCGTAGATCCTTTGCATTACTAATTAGTTCCAGGACCAGACCTCAGATGTACTTGGCGAATTTTTCCTTATTCTGCAAATCCAAATTGAGTAATTCAATAGTGGCAAACACACATTTTAATAACAAAAAGCCCTTTTGAATGAGTTCTAAATTAAAACGCAGAGCGCAAATGAAATGAGTATTTAAATAGTACAGTAGACAATGGAGGCCAGATTCCTTTCAGTTAGTTTTTTTATTAGCTCAGATAATAAAAAAATATGAAAAATATAGTGAATAATTGCAGTTAAATCCACCTGACTGATGTTTTAAATTATAAGGTAATTCTAGACCTCTTCAATACAGAAGATACATGATAAGAAAATATCCCTGTTTCCATGCTTTAACTTACATCTAGGTAGTGTATTGGATAAAAAAGTCTAGATTTTAGACCAGGGTAAAAAAATACATTTTCCAATTGCAAAATATTTTGCTAGACTGTTTAATAATTGCATAAGTCACAAGAGGCTGGTCAAAAACTATTAAACAAAAACCCCCACTTTACTGACTTAGAAAATGTATGTGATTACCGCTAGATTTCACTCTCATAAATGAGGGAACAAATCAATAAGTATTTACAAGATCTGAAATAGTACTTAACAGTTTATGTAGGGTAAATATGCTTTTCCTTACATGAGCCAACATATGGTGCTACAGTCAGTGTTGAAATGATCAAAACAAGTCTTCTGTTTCAGTGGCTCGAGTCTTATATTTTTTTGGGATCTGCACAGAATACCTCAAAGCAACTTCTAATAACTGCACTTAATAGAATTGGGTTGGGTTGGAAGGGACCCTAAAGATCAAGTTCCAAACCCCCTGCCATGAGCAGGGAACCCTACCACTACACCAGGTTGCACGAAAAACTCATCCATCTTGGCCTTAAAAACCTCCAGGGATGGGGCATCAACAACCTCCCTGGGCAACTCATTCCAATTCCTCACCACCCTTATAGTGAAGAATTTCTTCCTAGTATCTAACCTGTATCTCGCCTCTCTCAGTTTAAAACCATTACCCCTTGTCCTTTCACTGTCCTCTCTGATGAAAAGCCCCTCCCCAGCTTTTCTGTAGGCCCCTTTAAAGTGCTGGAAGGCTGTTTTAAGGTCTACCTGGGCCTTCTCCAGGCTGAACTGCCCCAATTCTTTTAGCCTGTCTTCATAGCAGAGGTGCTCCAAGCCTTCGATCATCTTGGTGGCCCTTCTCTGGACCCCTTTCAACAGGTCTGTATCTCTCTTGTGCTGAGGGCACCAGAGCTGTACACAGTACTCCAGGTGGGGTCTGACGAGAGCAGAGTAGAGGGACAGAATCACCTCCTTGTCCCTGCTGGCCACACTTCTTTTGATGCAGCTCAGGATGTGGTGGGCTCTCTGGGCAGTGAACATACACTCGTGGCTCACGTCAAGCTTCTCATCTACATAATGATTATGATACTTCTGTGACTCAGGTTCTCCTTTCTTCAGCCACTGAATTTGTTTACTGATATTCATTTAGAGTGCAGGCAGATAATTTCCTTCTCTCTTAGGTGAACTGGTGACACTCTATTAGTTTTAATTATTGTTTTCCAGGTAGAGATTGTGTCAAAATTTGTAATACCATGCTAGTGGTATGTTTGTAAGACAGACTAACATCCTGCTATTGACTTTCTGAATGTCTTTTTAAGCATATGGTGTTGACCTTCTCAAAGCAGTTCCTCTAGGAGAGGTTCTAATTACCTTCTTATGCAGGGGTAGAGGTGGAACAGGCTAGAGTAATTTTCTCACCAACAATTTAATTCTTTGTGAGTTTTATGATTAAAAAATTACTTTGACTACTATTTAAATTAAAGTGTTTCAGTCGTATTTCCTGATTTATTATGACACTTGTTTATAATGAAATGAAGTCCATTTTGCTTATTTTTCAGTCGTGAGAACGACTTGTGACTCCACTTGGGATGTTATTCAAGGTGTTGAGAGAAGTGCTGGAAATACTCCATATACTGGAAAAGGTTTGTCTGAATGGAGGATGTGCATGCTGAGCTCCTTTAACCTCTTCAGATATCTCATGATTTCTCTTGGGAACGAGCAAGTACTTTCCTTTCTCCTTAGAAAGTGCTTGGCAGTGAGTGTGCATACATTCATCTTGCCTCTGTCCTCCAAAGCTTGCAACAATCAATTTAACAGCATATCTGTGAGCTATCCTTCCTTAAATAGTTTTATCATAATCTCATCCTTTAATTTTCTTGAAGCTCTTCCTAAATAATACTGCATTTTGGATAAGTACTGATATTAATAGCTGAGCAATTTCATTCTGTGTTTTGATTGTCCCATGGAAAATCAATTTATTCTTATCTGGAATTAAGCTCAGACAAAACTGGTACCTTTAAATAGTCCTAGACCACTATGTGCTAGCTAACATGGTAAGCATATACCATAGTGGAAACATCTTTGACGGGGCTCTCTGTGAAGTATACTAAGAGTAGGTCTATACTGGCAAATAAAACAGGCTCACCTGCGTGCCATCCATTTAAAAAGTGGCAAAATAGGGATCTTGTCTGGCCCTACAGCCAAATAACTTGTCATGATTTACATCTGAGTTACAACTAGACTCTTTCTCCCAAACCTCCAAAACTACACAGCTACATCCAAACTTTCCTTAGCTTTTCATGTTCCTCAAAGTGCCTCTGAACACTGGGAGAGTTCAGGGAGGAGTGTGCAGAAACCATACCTGAGTTGTGTCTTAAGTAATACACATGCCTGTGGGCCAGTGATTCAGCCCATGCCCTGAATATGTTTTATTTGCCTATATACTAACAGTGCCTAAATATCTGCAAGGTGTTAAATTAAAGCAGAGAGCAATTTTTTTGTGTGTGTAGGAGGAACATAAAAACCAGAAAATGTCCTTTAACCCCTTTGTCATGGATGGGAAACAAAGGGGAAAAAATCTGATTCCAATTACATGCATAAAAAACAAAAAATCACTCCCGGGCAGGAAACTCACAGCCCATTTCCAGCTTTAAGAAAAATGTCATGGCCAACTTATAAACTGCTTAAAAATGGCTTTATGTAATGAAAGTGCTGACAGACCTTTAATTATATCCGTGAGTGTGACTATATAGCAGAATAATTTTGAATCCTTCTTTGATTCTTGAGGTCTGAAGCAATTTTAATTCACTGTGAAGTGACATCTACCAGAGTACCAGTGTGAGACACTTTATTTTAATATTAAACATATGGAATTACAAACTGATAATTTCCTAAATGTCCATAACTTCTGCACTGACTCCAAATTAATCCATTAAATTAAATGTATTAGCATTAATACCAAATGTATTCCTGTAACTGTGAAAGAGGGGGGATAATATATTACTATTCTTACTGTTTTTTGCATAACCTGTTCTACTAGCTAATTATCATTACGATGGCAGCAAAATCCATGTAACATTGCTGGACTCTTGAAGGTGTGTTGCCTATTGTCATCCTAACAAAATTTTGCCAGATTTTAGCAGTTTGTTTCATTATAATTGTATAATTTGAGTATTACAAGTAACTCAGTTAAAGTAAGTGGAACTTTAAAAAGCTGTGATGAGTTAGGGACTTATGTATATGGCTAAGCCCAGCGAAGAATTGTGTTTATCTAACGTTATGCAATGTAAATGGTCCAGCTGATTCTAATGATACATATTCTTGCCATGTAAAATAAAGCATGTCTATGCCTGTCTTGTAGAAGAAAGGACCTTAAAGTATGTATTATCAGTGTAAGCATTTCAATTTAATAAAATAGAAAGGTAAATAAAAGTATGATCTTACTTGTAGGAGCTGGCTCAGAGTATTCTGAAGTGGATCTCCATATATATAATAATGTTTAGATCTCCTAAAGTCAGGTAAAAATACTATTCTAATTAAGGCACAAGTTCTAGATGCCTGAAAAAATATGACTATAATTAAATTATAACCAAATATTGAGTCTAAACATTTACATTGGGAACCTGACACTTTCACAAGGATGCAGTTTAGGACATGCTCCTGATCCATCTGATGGAAGGAAGGTTCCTGTCACAAAGGGGTCATTTATGAAATTTGGAAATAATTAAAGGATATAAATTGTACCACATTGCAGCTGAAAGATAGACATGCTGCTTAAGTGCTTGTCTACATGGTTGTGCAAAGTTTTCCTATTGTGGAAAATTACTTAGTACCAAAAAAAAGAAGAAAAAAAAAGATAAAAAGAAAGCAACAAAACCCACCACCTCCCCATGGAAAACCCTCTGATATTTCATACCAGATCTTCTAGGATAACTTCAACAAACTTTTTTTTTTTTTTTTTTTTTTTTTCCCTCTTAAAGTCTACTAGTTAAGTAGAAAACTCATTTTCCCCTATAAAGATAGATTTCTGTGTACCACCTATTCACAAATGAGCTGTACCTGTTGATAGCAATACAAGGTTAGTATAAATGTCTTTAACTCCAACTACTTCAAAGAGGGAAACACAGTTTACATCTTGGCTGAAATTGCAAACACTGCTGATTTCAATTATATTAGTGGACAGAGGTTAACTAATCACACTTTTATTTAAAATTAAGTAGTGAGAGCAGTTGACTTGAAGCTCCATAAAACGGGAAGGGTTTTGTGTTGGTGGGAAAGCAAGATAAAAAATAGTTTACAAGTTAAGCGTAACATTCTTGTATACCACCTATAAGAAATTCAAGCTTATGCTATCATCTTCTTAATAATCTTTGGGTCAAGTCACTGATTCATCTTCTAAGCTCTTGCCGAGGCATTTGTCCAGGAATATTACACTATGTTGCCAGCTACTTTACAAATATACCGTAGGTGTAAGAGGATTTTTTTTTTTACATGCACACACCCACATACCCACACACACCCAAGCTATAAAAGAAGACAGATCTTGACAACTGTGGCAGGCATGTAAAACAGCAATGCAAAAGCCAAACATTAAGAATCAATAATATTCTTTATGTATTTTTACAATACCCTGATGCTTGCTAATGAATGTGAAAATTACTGTTATATTTTTACAGATTATTAATGCTGGCTATCTACTTGTATATATATAATGAGGAACAAATCATCCATTAGTTTAATGCAGCATATTTCTATGTGGAGATTGCTTTGATTTAAACTAGCTAAATGGATCTGGACATAGTGCAATTGTTGAAGAATTTAGGGCACTTTGGGGTCTTTTTTGACGAGGAGTGCAGGCTGAGGGGTTACAGTGTTAAGGTCGAGCTGCCAGAACTCTGGCAACATTAGTCTCCTTCAAATAGTGTGTCACAGTCTCAGCCTTGGGCTGAGGTTGAGCAGGCTCCACAGCTGTCATGCAGAATCTCTCCCTGGAGAGACCCATGAGCTCCTGCTGCTCAGGGAGGTGCCGTTTACCACTGTCAGTGTAGGAGATGTGATGTGTCTGGAGAAATACATAAAAGTACACCTGGGAGCAAAACAGGCAGGAGATAAACAACAGTTTTTCTTTCAGAACTGCTTAGAAGCTGCAAAGGGTTATTTATTTATTTATTTATTCATTCACCTATCTGTTTGTTGGGCTTTTTTTAAATTGGATTTCTGCTGTGTTTTGCATTGTCCTGTCTCCCACTATGTAAAACTATCATGATAATAAATAATTGGCTTGCTTTTCCACAGGTATTGCCATAATTATCGTGAAAGAGATTTATACTAACAAGAGGCTTCCAGTGCTTATACAAACTTGTTTAATCTTTTTGACAGTAGTTGCACAGACTCCCTATAAGGGAGAATAATATTTGGATATCAGGACTGGCCATCTTCAATTAGCTGAAGTACAGCTTTTCTGGGAACAGTTTAGGAAACCTTCTTGCATTTTGTAAACAGTCAGATGGAGATTCCATCCGTTCTTATAAATCTGCACAACTAAAAAAAATAAATTATTTAAATTTCCATTTTCTTCCATAATAAAAACAATACATTATGATCTAAAAACCTGTGAAACTAAGATTATTCTAAGTTCCACATTGAAGTTATGTTAAATGTTTGTTTAAGTAGACCATTTTTTATCCTACACCATCAATAATTAAATATCTGGCTCAGAAAAAATACAGTTGTTTACTCTGCCAGGTACGTAAAGATTTTATTTGCACTGAACAGTGAAACAGAATCTCAAAATTAGTTCACAGTTTGAGTGGTAGATCTGAGTATTGATAATAAACCTGATCCCATCAGACACAAGGCTGCCACTGATTAGGTGGAAAATAATACTGGAACTAGAGAATTAATATTAGTATGATGTAAGATTGCTGGTGAGTATCAGTATGATCTCTTCGCGTTCTGTAATTCCATGTTTTTCTAAGGAACAGTACCAAAATTATAGCTATGGAGAATACCATAAGAAGGAGAGTCACTGACATTTTATTTCTCACATATAAAGATGCATTATATTGGATAGTTAAATATATAATTACAAAATTCTCCAAACCATTCTTGTTTTATCCAAATGAAGAATTTTCTGTGTGAAAACCAGTCTCAGTAATACGATATTATACCATAGACTGAAAACAAATAGTGCTGAATATGCAACTATATTTTCTTTTCCCCTTCCTGGGCAAACAAAGAGGAGAATTTCATAACTGTGCCTATAGGCATGTGTAGATCCCTGTTATAGACTAAGAAGGAGGTAGCACATGTATACATACTAAGGACAGGTTTTACAACTACATTGTGAATATAAAATAAACAAAATACTGAATTTCAAGTGAAAGTAAAAGCATTCTAAAAATCATACTTGTATGCCATTGCAATCCAATAATGTTCTAACACATTGACCAAAAGTTCCACCCAGGGAATACATTGCAAAATGCATTTCATAAAGTATTTTTTTTTCCTAAGTACTTCAGTGTACCAACTGCTATGCCAAACTACTGCATAAAAAACATTGTAAATACATTTTGCACAGTGTGTCATAAAACTGTAAATCATAATTGATGATGAACAACAGGAATGCTAACTAGTTATAGGGAGTAAAGAATATACTGTACACTTATATAAGAAAGGAAACAAGCTGCTTAGAGGGGCTGTGGAATCCCCATCCTTGAGATCTTCAAAATCAAAATCTACCCAAGCAACCTGATCTGACACAGAAATAAGCCCTACTCCAAGCAGGCTCCTGGACTAGAGGGCATACAGAGGTCCATTCCAGCCTAAATTTTTTGTGATTTTCTATAATATACATCTGATTTTTTAAAAAAAAGTTATTTAAATAAACTTAATTTATTTATATGAATAAAGACTTGTAAAGGATTATCCTATAAGATTAGACACAAATACCAATTCATTTCATATGCAAGAAAGCAAGCTATACTTTGTGATTTAATGATTAAGACTCTACTTACTTTTACTACTGCTTACAATTTTTGTTTTAATTCCATAAAACCAAACCTGATTTACCCTCTGCTGAGTTTTGACATGATATTTTCTGCTGATTATTATTATTTTTTTAAATATTCCATGTTATATAAATCAATAATATTTTTATATAAAATGTCAAGTCATATTCTGTATCTACTTTTTCTTATCTTTTAAAGCAACCATATTCATTCAGTGTTTCTGTCTTGTTGCTCATCTGTCTTTTGTCTGGCTTAGTTCCAACAAGACCTGTATATAGGCTCTGTTGGTAATTACTGGCTCCACATGGAGGCTACCTGTATCCTGGAAGTGCTGAGGTGCTGCTGGTACTTAAGGCAGAAAGCAGTTCTTAGCTTATGTAAATTTTTTACCTACTCTTACATCTCTTTCTTTTTCTGTCTCGCTTCCTCTTTGCATAAACTGAGCAATGAGACAATAGAGATTAAATTATTTAACAGCTTTGCTACCAGAAAAAAAAGTTTGTATCAATTTCCAGGTCCTCTCTGTCTCCTTTCCAGATCCATATTAAGTAAGTCATGAAACTATGGCCTTAAACAACCTGTTTTAATGCTATCAGAATGCTTTGAACAGACTGTGAGCTTAAACTTCAAAGGACAGATAGTTCACAGATTGATAGATACAGATTGCTTTATTGAGAGGCTTGAATTTCACAAAAATCCAGCCCCTGGACTAAAGAACTGGCAAGAACAATACATTTCTGATGTTTTCCAAAAAAAGAAGTCCAGAGCAAGAAACTGCCTAGCGACAGGGAGCAAATTTGATATAAGAAATTATTTAGATGGAAGAAAGCCATTTTGGTGTGGCCTTTCTGACAAGTTTTCATATCAGAAAGTGAAATGACATTGTAAATGCTAAATATTAAAATGTATTTTATAGGTTTTATGCTAAAGTTAAATGTTTAGAGTGTTTGGTTTACAGGCCATTTCATCTCATTGATGCCACACTTTGGCATGATATAAAGTAATTCATGGCAATGACAATCTTTTAAATTATTGTCCTGGACTTCTCACCTCACATACATAATTGGTCCTTGAGATGGAATTTAATTAATTGATTTTTTGTTATAGTCTAGAACTCTGAACCTGGGAGGTCAGGCTCAGATGTAGCATAGAGTAAGAGAAGTACATCAAATTGTACTCTAAAAAGACTTCTAGACAACTCCATTAACACAGATCTGACTACTCTAATTATTCTTTGTAGTCAAATTGATTAATAAGGGATCCTGGAGAAGCAGATCATCTGTGGGTATCTACAAACCTTCCAAAGTGGAAGGAAAAAAATGACCTGTATTAAGCCCTCTTTTTATCACTGTTTCTGATAATTTAAAATTAGCCTGTATATTTCATTACTTCACTGAATTCTGGTACTCTACTCTGCTCTCCTTTGCTCTCCTCTGCTCTTCTCCTCCGCTCTTCTCTGTTCTTCTCATCTTGTAATATATGATAATAATAATAGTAATAATAACAGTAGTAATAATAATAACAAAAATAACAACAGCTTTGTGTTTCCACAATGACATTTGCAGATATCCAACAGAAAGGTCCTTATTGTCTTGCATGTTTCAACATTGGGACAGCATTCTCTAGCTAGATCCAGTACTTGTTTAAATTATAGTGCTGCAGAAATTATGGTGTCACTGTCTCAGACACAGAGTAGATTTATCTGAAAAATAAAATAAAACCTCCTAAAACTCCCCAAAACTACAATGTAGTGGAACATGTGACTGATAATGTGACTGTGTAGTGATGCTGATGTGTAGTTATAGAAATCATTAAGAATGATATAGGCCTCTGTCAGTGGAGTTCTTAATGGGACTAGCAAAATCCGCTGTCCCAAGATGTTTATATATTCTTAACTTGCATCTTTTGTTAGAAGTCTCTGATCTTCCTATTTCAAGTAGAAGTTTACTCTTGAAAAATAACAAAGACGTCAGAATCAACACTAGAATTTATTTCATACTTGTCTTTGCTTGCAGAGCTATGACTCACTATCATAAATATTGCTTTAGTTTGGGGGTTCCTAATGTTTACTTCCCTCTAGTGAGCACAGGAAAAAAAAGACTCATGGAAGGAAGATTCTGTGATCTGTGAGTAGGGCTGGCCACCTGTTGTTTAATTACTATGGCTACTTGGTTGCTGTTTATAATGAAGTTCAGTTTATAAAGGACTAATAAACTTTAAATTAAATTCTGTCAAGTTCTAGATGTCAGTGAAACAATCTATCACACTTTCTACTGCTGGGCTTCTGATTGTCTACAAGACATAACAGTATGTTTGCAGCTTCTACATTTGCCTGTCAGCCCTTTTACATTTATCAACAACTTCCCAGCAGAACTTTAATATAATTTCAAATTTCAACTTTAAGATTTATAGCAGAATATAATTTTAATTCATACTTCGGAATTATGTTAATAGCTATCTCTATTGAGCCTTTCAGAACTGTAATTTTTAAAATATATTTTCCTTTATTCTTCTGCTTAAGGAGAATAATTTCAAGTGATGGCTTAAGAACTGTATATCATATTTTAGTCAATAACTACCCTCCTAGTAAGGTTTACCTCTTCAGCTTCCAATAGTTTTATTTCTGAGTAGCCACACAACCAGTTTCCATTAGCTTTCTCATATTTAGTAGACATGTATATGCTTAATAAAGTAAAAAAAAAAAAAATGTTGCAATTCTTACTTTATTTGATGGAAATTATTTAAAATTATCTTTGGATGCTTATTTACAAAGACCTCTCTTTATAAACTGACTACAGTATGGAAGCTTCTTTACCAAGCTCAAATCATGCAAAGCGCTATAGATGTACATGTGAAAAAAGCTCAGTGATTGAAAATCAACAAATTCCAGGTCAGCAATAAGAATAAACCTGACACTTTTGTTCCTTTTAGTCTTATTTTCAGTGCAATGTGTGTCAGACATAATAGATCAATTTTATGGTTTCTAAGGCTAGAGTTTATTGCTTTTGAGTGAATATAATTGTTTGACCGCATTGCACTATCCATGACCAGCTCTAGTGGTGGGGAAAAAAAACAATCAATTGAAATACGTGTTTATAAATGATTAATAGTTGCATGTAGTTTATCAAGTTTGTAGAGATTTTGTGATTTTATAGTAGGATACTCCTTCTTATAAATGTAGTTTGTTTCTATGATTTATTTAATCAACTTGCCACCCAGAAAATTCAAAAGCTATCATGATGATGGAAGCATCTTTTAATACAGACTAAGCAGGATTCAGATATGAATATATAATTGCTGTAAAAGAAAATTACACAATATGCCCACCCACTATTGAGAGATCCTTTAACCTCAAAGTGTTTAAAGTCTCATCCCAATCATGCAAACAGAAGTTGTAGCCAAGTCATGTGTTAAACACAAAAATGACATTGAAGCAGTCTGCCAGGAGTCCTTTGAGACAAGTGAAATATTGTTGGCTTCCAGGAAGGCAAGCACATGTATACTTTAAATAGGGAAAGCCAAATTCAGTCTTTCCATTTAGCAATGAAATGCTCTCTAGAAGGCTGAGCCCAAAAACCAAGAGGTGAGCATGTGGAGGTCTGCACAGACTATCCCATAGCTTGTTGGAAAGGATAGTCTTTTAACATAAGTGAAGACAAACATAAGTAAGGCTCCAGCCAACATAATATACTGACACCAGTTTAACCTAAAGTGGAGGGATGTTTATGGTTCAGATGACTAATTATCCTTGATAGTAGAGTACTTAAGTGGTATAGAGGTAGCCAAGTTTTAAAAAACATCACAGTAAAGCAATAAAGTGAGCAAGAATTTTTAAGTAATAAATCTAAAACCAAAAGTTTCGAGGAGAACTTTGATGAGAAATACCAAACCACAAAGCCAGTTACAGCTACCTCTAAGTACCAGGCAGTTATACTGATGGGCTCATAACCACTTTTCCAAGACAAACCTTGAAAATAGTAGCATTTTTTTTTAGCTGAATGACTTGCCTATAAAACTGTACAAAAAATAAGTCTGGAGAGAGCATAAAATCAAATCAGAGAAGTTGTGAGATTAATTTCAGGAAATTACAGCTAAAAAGAAAAGATCTCTATTACACAGGTACAATGTAATATATCACGTTGATAAATGTTTTGTTGTGTTTGTTTTTTTTTTTTGTGCAACTAAAATTACTTCAATGTATCAACAGAGAGAAATTTGAATATTTCATCAATGAGTTGACACATCAGCCTCTCAGTGACAGATTTCCTTGCTTTAAGGTCTTTTACATTTCTGAAATATATCATCAGGCTTTTCACACCCAGAAGAAACAAAGGCACCCTCCATGTTTGTTTTTCAAGTGCAACACAAAGAGTTAATCTTCTGTGACCTACACTTTTTATCCATTGTAAATATCTGTTTAATTATTTACAGGCCACATAGTAACGTAAGTGGACAGATGAAGCAGAGGCTTCCTGACATTTAGTTATGAGTGCATTGGGACAAGTATATTTGTAAAAATAAAAACTATCAAATGCATCAGCATTTATCTGGTTGTTAAATGCCTTCAGCTGGCTGATTGCTGATCAAGAAAACAGAGTAGGAAACAATTCCTAATTCCTCCACTGGAAGAATGATGGGAAAAGAGGCCTGAGCAGAGCTGAGCTCTCTGCTTGACTTTGCATACAAGAGCAGTGTTTAGTGGACAAAAATTAAATACACTGATAAAAGGTTAATTAAAAGCATGAGAAAACCCTGAAAATACTGATTTTAGGGTGAGATGAGTCACCATCTGAATATGCCTTCATACATTAAGAAAAACTGGAAAACCTAGCTTTTATGGATATCTGAATTTTAAAGAAACAAAATAAGATTTCTTGAAACTCCTGAAGATGAAGTTCAAATAATGTCACAAGTTGGTTTTTTTTTCCCTCACCTCTTTCTGACAATGGAGGTATGCTGCCCAGGTAGTTCAGCTCAACACTTCTGAGACCTGCTAAAATTAGCTGATGCTTATTCTTCTCACATTATAAAGTATTGCTATTACTCATAGATTTATTACATAAAATAGTCTGGAATAATCTTGTGAGAACTCTGCACCACACTTTTCAACATGAGTGCAAATAAATCTACAGTTGCAAACAAATGTTGTATTTGCATATGCTCTGTAAACAAAAACCTTTCTGAAAAGTTTGCATATGTGCACATTAAATTGCTTCTCTGCTTCTTAATCCAAATAGATATCACTTCCTATTACATTTATCTTAGAAACTGCATTTTTTTAGAAAATACTCACCTGGCATACTGATTATACTATTTTCAATCTAAGCTTAGAAGTAGAAATGAACCAAAACCACAAAAGCAAAGAAAAAAAAACAATTAAAAAACGCAAAAAAACAATAAAAAAACACCAAAAAAACTAAAAAGAGAGAAAGAAATAAAATTTCCTTAGTAAAATTCAGTTTTATCTCTAAATTGTCTTTTATTTGTGCAATGGGTCAGAAGAAATGAACTGTTTCTGATTACTTCTGATACACTTTAAGTTAATGATGTGATAGAATGAAGAAAAGTGGTGAGCATCAGTTGAGAAGTCCAGTTCTGTAAATAACATTTTCAGGTCTTTATTTTGCAACTAATAAAAGGAATTCAACTTATTTTATTTATATGACACTGGCTTTTTTTGTGGCAAGGTGCCTTTTACATTTGGCACAGAAAAGGCAGCATAAACTATGTGGATATGAGGCTAAAGAGAGTTATTTTGATTCTTCTATGCTGTGCTGGCAACTGCAAAATTTAGGGCAGATTTGCAATCTTGTTAAAAGATTTTGTTGCAACCATTCACAGCTTCATGGCTCACCCATTGTTCTTTAGTCTACCACATCATTAATTTCAACTATATCAATCTTTATGTAAATATGGATTGACTATTATATTTTGTTTCTAAAACTAAGAGCATTCAGAAGGGAAAGTAAGTAGGTTTATTTAACTTACTAAATAATTTAATAAAGTATTTGATAAGATAAACATTTAAATCCAATTTCCTGTTTACAACTTTATAAGGAAAGACTAGCTGAGTGGTCATGATTTGATTAATTCCTTTTAATTGGGAACAGATTATAAAGACATATATATTCCCAGGTAAATTGATTGGCAGGTCCTTCCTCCAGACACCATTGCAATCTATGTAATATTAGCTCTCTACAAAGCTGGCAGTACACCTTTTGGAGCTTATCACTGGCCATTGCCTTTGAAAATTAATCCAGAGTGATACACAGGAATGGAAAACTTGTAAATCACACTTTCATCAAAGGCTTATTTTATATAAATGCTATTTTAGTCCAGTGTAATTAGAGACAAATAAGATGTAATTCAGCTTATCCTTGACTTTGGCAAATATTTAGTAAGGTATATTTGAGAAATTAAGATTATATATATAGACCACACATGAGGTGTGTTTAGAAGAATAAGTGTGTTACTCTACCTGGTTACGGGAAACTCAGTGAGCCCCAGTAGAACACATCTCTCTGACAAGGGTAATTTGGCTCATGGCCCTGGAATATTATATATAGACCTAGACAACAGGAAAAGCATCGTAAAAGAGAGTAGCTATCTGACTGGGGGGCAGGTTCAGCTTGTTACTGTTGAAACATTATTTGGGGCATTGCAGTGGAAAATGTGGGAAAAAAGGGAATGCAAGATTTTCTTTTTCATGTAACATAAATTTTGATGTTTCTGCAAAACACTTTGGAAGATGTCTTCCCACTGCATTCTAGCTATTGTGGAACTATGTTAGAAAATACTAATAATCTCATAAATCATCAGGAAAACTTTAGTTTCTAGTGTCTTTGAAGCTAGTGACCATTATTCACAATGCCTGAGAAGGAAAAACACTGTTAGATCTTAGTCCAGCACTATGTTCAATGATTGGCAGGTTTTTCAGGCATCTAAAGGGTATGAGACAAAAAAAAGTTAATTAATATCCTGCGTTATCTGTCAAACTTACTGCCTCAGAGGAAAGTTTGTGCCTTTCAGAAAACTGTTCATATGTATCTTTTTAACCTTAATCATAATCTGAACCTTCAGCAATATGTCTATTTTTAATTTATTTTATTTGAACTGGACTATGAAGAGTGACTTTTTTTTTTTTTTTACTGTACGAGATACAGGCAAGCTCATATTGATATTTTTCAGTCATAATATTTTGGACATTAACAAGTATAACTGTGTACCCCTATAACACAATAACTCAGGATTTGTACTGAGTTCACAAGGCTGGTCAGATTTACTTGTCTGGACTTATATTGCCCTACCTGCATCTTTGTTTTTACTTAGTTTACCTGTAACAGATTTTTTTCATCTGATCACGTAGTTATAGCTAGTCTTGTTTACCTTTGCTTAACACCGTGTGCTTGAGTTAAACCATGACAATGGTGCAACTGCAGTTTTACAGAGGTCATACTGGCAAGTAATATTTTGTGTAGAGTGAGATATTTTCGGTTCCAATTCAGTGATGTAATGTAAAGACATTCAGTCCTGGCATGATAGTAGAGACCTTGAGAGGTGAGGCAGGATGCAGTGCAGAAGAGTGCAAGGGTGGGGTGAGAAGAGGTGGGACACGGGCTGGCACCAGAGATCCAAGATCTATAAACAACTCACTAGTAGTCAATTAAAAAAAAAAATCAGACCTGGAGATGGCCAAAGGTAGTTGTAGGGGTAACAAATATAAAAAAGGAGTACATAACATCTTCAAAATTCACTACGTGCTGTAAATTCAGATGTGACATGGAGTTACAAAGCAATGCAGAATGAGAAAAGGAGTAAAAATGTGTTAGCTAACGTAGAAAAATCTGCCCAAGTGGATCATCGAGTGAGATACAATAAATCACTGACACAAATATCATCTTCTTCCCAGTGAGGACTCTGGATAATTCTGAAGAACATCCCTCGAGCACCAAACCAAGCCACTGGCCTGGGATCCAGACAAGAAAGGGAATGGTCCAATATGACAAAAAGGGATAAAAACCAAGGAGTTTATAACAATTTAAATTGTATAATTATAACTATTGATACATTTTCTTTATAGAAGTATTCATTTTTTCAATTATCTGTTCTTTTGCTTTTTCTACAATAATTAGATCTGGACTCATAGTGACTGTTGAATAGACCTTCAGATTTAAATTATGCTAACAATAAATTCCCTGCTTTATTTGTAAGGCGTGTTTCCTCTTTTCCCATAAACAAGATTCTGAGCATAACAGTAGAAATAAAGTATGTTGGACCAAACCATGTTTTATAAATTACAGATGTTTGCCATTAGCAGATTATAACACATGAGAAAAAGAGAAACAGTAATACATCAGAGGACACAACCAGCAAAGTGTTATTATGTGAAAGATAAAGATTTACTCAATAACTTCACTTATTCTGTTGTGAGAAATAATAGTGACACACATTCATTATTGATAAGATGGGTCTCTATTAGTCTGGAAAATTTCTGAGAGAAAACCAAAAATGAAATGTTAGGATACTATGTGTGCAGTAAATCCCCTAAGCTTAGAAACTAAGAGGACAGCAGGGTAAAACTAAAAAACTTGGCATTTAATCTTCTGGTTTTTGTCCTTAGTCTACAATCTCATTATTTCCAGACAACACAAATAATTGGTTCACACTCCTTCTCTGGCAACTGCTTAGGCTTTCCAGACAGATGCATTTTGAACAAATCATGATATTACCCTTGGAGCCACTGATTGAAGTGACTGTTGAATTAGGTTGAAACAAAGGTACCTAGCAAGAAAAACCATATTAGCGCATTTCATTCCAAGTGCAACTGATCAGCCTACTATTAACACCTTGCTGACACGAGATCTGGTCTGTCTGTGACCTCACAATAGTTTGACTATGATTTTGTAAAATTAAAATAAAGATTTTTTGAAAGGTGAGATCTACTTCACTGAATTCCAGACTTAATCACACTTAGGGGAAAAATATTTTTTAAAAATATAGGATTGTGTTCCTGTCATCTGATATTTTCCTATGTGGCTGTTTAACCTACAACACACATTATATAGCAAGTCTATGGAAACTATACTCCTAATTTAGATGCTGAATTTGTTGCCTCAAAATAAGTGAAAATAATCTAGAGCAAGCTCTCTGGATTGCTATAACTGAACTGCAAGACAACTTAACAATTCCATTTTTGTCATCCGAAACTAAAACAGTAAGAGGAAAGACAAGTTATCTTCGAGACTTCTGTCTTGGATAGATAGAAACCAGGAACAGTTTTTACTTTAATTATATTATAGCAATTTTTCCAAGTATTTGAAGGTTAACATCAGTATACTTGCCAAGTTTCAGTATGGATGTTTATCTTCTACCTTTATGTATTTCTCTCCAAGTTCTGCTTGGTATCATGCTCGCCTTCTTGCTATTGCTTACACTGCTATGTCACAGAATGTCATATTATAAGTAGACTTGAAATTACTTTTGAATCCTCTCTTCAGCTGCCTTTCAACTTAAAAATCAGGAGATAAAGAGAGATTCCTTCTCAGGCAATAAAGTATTTTAATGAAACACCCTAAACAGATTGCTTATCCCATGAGTGTGTGTCTGTCTGTTGTGTCTCTATATGTGCATAAATATAGCTAGTCCGTTTAAGTTCTTTCACCTGGCTCTTGTAAGTTACTCTCCCCTGGCTTTCCATTGCTTTGTAGCCCTTTTTCTTACTTCACTTGTACAGATGCTGTACATAGGTGCTGTTTTAACATCTTTGTTGGAGACATGGACAGTGAGTAGGAATGAGTGTATCCTCAGCAGGTTTGCTGACAATACCAAGCTGTGTGTAGATGAAACCCTAGAGGGAAGAGATGCCATCCAGAGGGATCTTGACAGGCTAGAGAGGTGGGCCAGTGCCAACCTCATGAAGTTCAACAAGGCCAAGTGTGAGGTCCTGCACCTGGGTCGGTGCAACCCCAGGCACAAATAAAGGCTGAGGGGTGAATGGCTGGAGAGCAGTTCTGAGTAGAAGGACTTGGGGCAGTAGCAGATGAGAAGCTCTGCATAAGCCTTCCTGTGTGCTGGAGCCCAGAGGGCCAGTTGTGTCCTGGGTTGCATCAAAAGAAGTTTGGCCAGCAGGGCCAGGGAGGTGATTCTGCCCCTCTGTTCTGCTCTGGTCAGACCCCACCTGGAGTACGGTGTACAGTTCTGGTGCCCTCAGCACAGGAAAGACATGGAGCTGTTGGAGAGGGTCCAGAGAAGGGCCACCAAGATGATCGAAGGGTTGGAGCACCTCTGCTACGAAGACAGGCTGAGGCAGTTGGGGCTGTTCAGCCTGGAGAAGAGAAGGCTCTGTGGAGAACTCATAGAGGCCTTCCAGTACCTAAAGGGAAGATATAGGAAAGATGGGGGAGGGGCTTTTCACCAAAAAGAGTAGGGGTAGGACAAGGCATAATGGTTTTAAACTGAAAGGGCAGAGATTTAGGTTAGACATCAGGAAGAAATTCTTCGCCATGAAGGTAGTAAGGTGCTGAAATAGGTTGCCTAGGAAGCTTGTGGAAGCCCTCTCCCTGGATGTGTTTGAGGCCAGGTTGGATAGGCTTTGTGCAGCCTGGTCTAGTGTGGGGTGTCCCTGCTCATAGTAGCAGTGTTGGAACCTGATGATCTTTAAGGTCCCATCCAACCTTAACCATTCTATGATTCCATGATTCTAGGGTTCTATGCATCATCTGTATCTTATGCTCAAATATGTTTCTTTTGTTACAGAGCCTAATTGTACCAGTGGTGTTTTGATGCAAGTGTCATTTGAGACATGAATTTATCAGTACACAAGAAAGCAAAACCTGCCTGATACAAACCTTGGTAAGCAGCAGCTGTTTTTTTCAGCTGTCATATTAGACTGGTTTAATGGAAAAATTTTGGAAGCCATTTAGATGTCAAAACTTATGGATATTCTTACTTGAAAGAACTAAGGTGGGTTTGCTTTTGTCTAGCTGGTACAACCTGTGATACTAATTGCTCCATTTGTCTTTTTTAAAGTAATATAATAACCAAGAAGATTAATAAACTGTCTGGATATCCTGATGCTTGAGATTTTAAGTATCTTCAAAAATTGATATTTTGCTACAGGATGATGGTAAGAGTTGAAGGGTTTGAAGAGAGGTTTTGAAGGAGTGTTAGTATCTTAGGAAATAATAATTAAAAAAAAAAAAAAAAAGGAATGTTTATCTCCTTTAGTTTTAACTTCTCTGACTCTTGGACCCAGTCACTCAGGTAACTTTGATTATATTTTCTAACTAGAGCTTGTACCTTAGCAGTTCAGGCCAAGGCAACCCTAAACAAACAGGCCTGTGTGTGCTTAGTTCGGAGCCCAGCTGGTGAAGAGTTTGGCAACCATCAAGGTTCAGTGCCTCATACACAGGTCTCTATCTATTTTTTTTACTCCAGCTGGGTGATTGTCCTGGTTTGAGCCAGAATTAAGCCAATTTTCCTTTTTACTGTTTTTTGTTTTTTTTTTTTCCTTCAGTGAGCTTTCTTTTGACTAGCAACACTCTGTTCTTACTAAAACTGATAAGACAGTGGAATGTTTTTCTAACTACTGAGTCTTCAAGGTCGCACCTTCACTCTGCCGGCTCAGACACTACGGGGAGATCTGTGACCCCCCCGTAGGAGGCTGAGTTAGACAGACAGCAAAATTGGCCAGAGATATTCCATTCCATGTATCTACTTAAGCGCAGAGGAAGGTCAGAGATCACAGAAGGCAACTTGCTTCCTTCTTCTTCTTCCCTTCTCTTCCGTCCATGGCTGGCGTCCGGGGAGGACTCTGTTCATCCATCACCGTCGACCCTTGCGCTTGAGTCTTCTGACCCTCATCACTCTCTGCTTTCTCCAGCAGCAGCTCTGGGATTCTTCAGGACTGTCCCAGCTCAGGGGAGTGCTGTGGGAGTTGCTGGGAATGGGGGGAGGCTAGAGGCTTTTGCTCATACCTGAATATATCTGTATATAATTGTATATATTTTCTTATATCATTAGTGTTTAATTAAAACTGTGTAGTTTAGTTTTCAATCCAGCCAAGTCTCTCTCTTTTTCTCTCTCTCCTTCCCTACTTGTGGGGGAGGGGGAGAGGATCAAGAGCATTGCCTCTGAACCCAAGTCAAACAATGACAGTGATTTTTTTTAATACACTGAGTACTTTTCAGGAGTAAGGCTGAAATACCTTTGCAATCATCCAGTGAGCAAAGTGACGTGAAAAGGCTCTCAAATAGCACAGTGGGACTGGATCAGGCCAAATGTCTCATAAAATAAGAGGTTTACCCTTTCTATATACTATCTATTTCTGGTTATTTCCTTGAGATACACTATTCCCAAAGTGACTTTCATTTTTTTTATGACCTGTCCAAATTTCTAAAAATAATACAAACCTGAGTGAGATAGTCAGCTAAATAATCAAGACACTAAGCCCGGAAATCAAATTAAGAAGCCACAGCCATAAGGAACTCAGGGTGTCATGACACTGGCAGACCAGACACAACAGATGGTAACTGTCTAAAACCTTTAATTTCATTGCTCAGTGACATAATATTGAAATAAATCTCTCTCTCTCACACACACATGCCCATAGAGTTACAGATAACCCCTGTAAGTGTTCAAAGACACTGCTAGTTCAGTCTTTTGTTACGGTCTAACCCATTATTTCAATACTGATTTCTGATGAAATATTACTAAAACCCTCTCTGAACTAATCCTTGACTACATGAAGTGTAGTGTTCCTGTCCTACCTCCTACCCCACAAGTAAGGCTTGCCTGCTCAGCTCAGGAGCATAGAGCTGGGATCCTGCTTCCACAGTGTGGGGAACAGTCCCTCTTTTTCCCCTCTACAGAAGACTAAACAACAAATGCCTTTCAAGTCAGCAAGACAGGAGTGATGCCTTTTCACTGATTCACTCAAGGACAGAATGAGCAGGCCTCTTGCCCTACCAGATAAGTGCAGAGCAAAGAAGCAGCACAAGGGTCATAATAGGTAGCAGAGAAATAGACAATAGGTTAAAAACTGCCTCTAACAGAATATGTACCTGGCCAATGGTGATTGGCTAATTCAGACCGTGGTGCTTTCTGGAACGATGGTCTCTGATCCATAAAAAGAGAGTAGGATCT
>NW_009953947.1:363592-407569 GCF_000747805.2 Chaetura pelagica
GGGGAAGCCCACAAAACCCCCCGCCCAGCCGGTAGCCCTCTGGTACCGGCTCGCGACACACAGTCCTGCATTGCAATGTGCACCAGGTTTGTGTCAGTCAGATAATAACCTTAGGAAACAGTTCCTGGAGAATAGAAGTAATATAGATAGAAAACTCCTAAAAAAACTGGCAACAGTGGGTATGAGATGCTGAAGAAGGTGGCATACACATGACAGAGAGAAGAGAAAATGAATTGGAAAGCCTATAAAATCAGGGAACTAACATTTAATAGGAACTAACATTTCATATTCTGAAATAGTAATACAGTGGATTGCGTCACCTGAGGAACTAGAAAAATATTACAGGCTCATATCTGAAGGACACCTTCTCCAGTGCGCAGAGATGAGTAGGTACTAATTAGCAGACTCTAAGGAAGGTGAGCAAGGGGAGTTTAAAGCTGAGGGGGAGCAGAGTACAGATTAAGCTTACTCTTTATATACTTTGCAATGATAAAAGGAAAAGCTCCTCAACACTTATTAAATCAATAATAAGTTGTGGGTTTTTTTTAAAAGTACATATTAATTTTATAATAAAAATATACTGCATGAGGAAACCGTGTTTTAGAGCTCATTATATGACATAAAGTTAAGAAGCAGTTTGGAATAATATGACTGCCCAGAGACATGTGATCATGCTCTTCTTATATTCAATATAAACAATCCTACCTGGTAATATGCAATCAGTAAGTTATTTTTCTGAAGAAAAGAAAACGAAAGACAGAGTGGACTTAAAAAAAATAATTATAAAAAAGTAAAATCTTTCTGACATGGTTGAAAAGCCATTGTTACAAAACTAAAAAGAAAAAAACAATTGATTCTCTGGAAAAGTAAATAAAGTGTTTAGAAATTGAATTTTTTTCATCTAAAAAAAAAGAAAAAACAACTGGGGAAGGAAAAAGAAGAGGAAAATCCAGCATATGCCAGTGGAAAATGATTTTTAAAGGATTTCAATAATAACAAAAAGTTTAGCAACAGTTATGGCCTGTTACTGAATAGAGATGACAGCGGTCATCCGTGTTGCAGACATCTTCTATAAATATTTCTGTTCTGTATTTGGAAAATAGGATGATGTACTTATGAAACAAATGTAGTGCTTTCCAGATAAACCACAGTTACAGGGACTTAACAAGGGATTAAACCCTTCATTTACACCACTAAGGATGCACGAGGTCTATTAGTGGCCCGCGTTAATTTGCACATATATTTTGCAACATCCAGAGGCATTTTGTTGGAGGGTTTTACATTAAAAAGAATGTAAAGGTTAAATCACAGCTGGAAAAATGGGGGCAATCTAACCATGCTGACGCATAGGGTCACTCTAAGCAAACATTGTTGCCCACGTTTGCATGCTGCTCCGAAGAAGCTTTGGTTAGAGATGGATGATCCATTTTTGTGGTTTTTGAATAGGCGAAAGATCCCCTTAACTTGTGTTTTGTGGCAAGGTTTTTGTGTGAGTTCAATGTGACCACTCATCGAAGATACCCCAAAAGATGGTGGAAAGGCAATTACCATATTTACAAAGCAAAATTCAAATAAAAATTTGGGAATTTTAATTTAAAATTTCCTTAAATCTGTGACAAACAGGGCAAAATGGTGAAAGCTTAGCAAACTTTATTGGTAACTCTGACTAGCCTAAATGGCAGATTTGTTCCTTTTGGAGATGGTAATAGCTGCAATTTTTTACTCTAGATCTAGATCTTATTAATACAGGCAACTGAGAGAACTTCAGTGGTCTTAGTGTGCAAAGGCTTGTGGGCCAATATTTTACGGACACTTTTCCAGGAAGTTTTTCTCTTGGTTTTGAGAACTAGGATTTAACAAGGAAATAACCCTTGCAACTTTTTGATGAGCAATTTCATGGCATTGTTGTCAAAACTTTTGCAGAATGATCACAGGAGATCACATGAAGTGGTTTAGGAACTATCTGTCAGAGACAAGTTGTTGATGTGCTGCCACCTACAGCAACAGAACTTTCTAAGAGGGTTTTCAGAGGGAAAGACAGTTGGCCAAGAATTCAACACTCCTTTCAACAATCTGAAATGATATGTAATTAATAAAAGTTCACAGATAACACGACGTTGGCAGCATGGTAAGAAACAGGAATAGCTGTATCCAGAGATGTAACTTTCCAGGCAAAATCAATTTAACAAAATGCCTTGTAAACTGCTAAATACAAAGCTGCACACCCAGAAAAGAAGTATCTGACCTCACCTGTGACTGTATCCTGGTCTCTTCCAGGGAGTATCATGGAGGAAAAAATAAAATCACTGCAAAACAGATTGCTGTTACATTAAATCTGAGCTATTCTTACATGTATTTATGGAGAAATAATCAATGGGAGTGAGAGAAGAGTGTTTTATTTCTGTATACATTACAGGAGCACAGCTTCCTAGTTTTCCTGTCCAAGTTTTTAAAGGCTTATAGAACATGAATAAATTTTTTAAAAATAGAAGAATATTATTCCAGTGGCTGAAGAAATAATTTGATTGAGGGATGTAAGTTTTCCAGAAAGAAATTACTTAGCATGACCATTACAGAAAGTTGACTTAATTCAAGTATCTCACACCTTCAAGGAAAGAAACACTGAGCACCGTTTGGTTATAATCTAGAAAGGTATGAAAAACACATAGAGTTGGAAATTAAACCAGAACTCCTTAATTTTTATTTAAGGCCTAGACAATTTAACTGTGAGTGATTAACTATAGGTGAAAAGCACCAAGAAAGGAGAAAATTCTCATTTTCTCTCAGACTGCATAGTTGTCTAGTTGATCTATTTTAATTAAATACAGCTTCCTTCATTCAGTAAATGAATAATTATGTAAAACATACAGAGGGCAAAATAATGCTATTTGAAATTGCTATCAGAAGATATTGTTGTGGGTTTTTGTGGTAGCATTTTTTTAAATCGGGCTCAATTTGCAGTTAGTTGCAGTACATATTGAGAAGAATCTTTAGGACCTAAACTCAGTAAAACAAACTAATATTTCTTTCTCAGGCATATTACTCCTTTTTACAAGGACAGTATTCAGCCACAGATTTACTTCCATATTTATAGCACATATTTGATGTAGAAAAATGTATGGATTTTATATATGTATTTGTTTACATGTTTTAAATAGCAATTGTTGACCTTTGCTCTGCTCTATTATGTACAAATAATTTTTCAGAAGTGTATTAACATTAGTGTGGTAGGCTCTGAAACCTGTCATCCTATTGTGCTTGCTTTCTGCAGGACAACATATTAAGTACTTAAATATGTTCTTTTCTCAGGCACAACAAAAATAATCTTCAGAATAAAAAATATATTCTGTTCCCTTTTATGAAATAATTATTTAATCTATTTATTAAATTATATTTATATGTTAGCTAATAGTCCAAACTTAAATATTGAAGTAATTGACCAAAATGACCCTCCTTGCATTTTAAACTTTATATGTGCAACGTTCCAAACTATTTTCTTATCAGTTACTTCCGTTTTAGTTTTAGCACTCATACATTGGAAGGCCAGTTAGGTTCTGCAAGAGTCTTTAGGAGTATGCTACACTACCATCTTCTGGAAAGAGATGAAAATAGAGATCTTAACCATTTAAAATCTAAACAGTTTTTTTGTTTTGTTTTGGTTTTTTTAGTTCATTATTTGCAGACTCTATGTTGACACTTTTTCCAAGGCTAATAGGAGATTATTTCCAAACAGGGAAAAAACCAAATACTAAGATTTTACCTTAGATGTTTAAGAAATCTCTCTCTCAGGGAAGGTTTTTCTTTCCTCCTTTTAAACCGTACTGTAAATTGTAATACTTGGCATTTTAAGGCTTTTTAAGGCCAATTTACTTGCACAGCACAAAATCTTTCCAGAGTGAAACAACTTTGCTGCAAAAGGCCCTCATTTCATGAGTTGAAATTCAGAATCTAGCTCTTTTTTATGTTCTCATTAACATCAGCCTAGAAAGCAAAGTTTGTGCCACATCCAAAGTTGCAAATATTTCCAGTAAATATATCCCAGCTTGTGTGCTGGCTCGTTACAGAGATAAGACTGTTTACCAAGGTCAGTCATCCTGCCAGCTGAGGGGATAGATTTTAGTGTAGCAAGCCAAAAAGAGAAATATTTTTGGACCAAATAGATGAATTCTGTGGCTGCAACTGAAGCCACAGATTCTATTTATTTATTTATTTATTTATACCTTTTTCTTTTTTTTTTTTTTTTAACATTAAAATTCTTCTCTGAAATAGAAAAGAGGCCTGGTATTATTGCTTCTCATATTTCACATTTTATGTACTGAATATTTTTACAGGATACTGGTTTTAGAAATTTTCTGTATTTTTGATAATTTGAAACAGCATTCATAAAAGGCTAAAGGCCTTGTATGTTGAGGTTAACTACCACCCTGTTAACTGTGATTTTAATTATCAAATGGAACAAACCCTGGCTCTTCTAAATCTGAATATTTTTTTTAGGTATTTACTATAGGGATATGTATCCCGGAAGACAATAACAGGAGAAATGTCAAAAGATCTGCACAGTGAACCTGGAAAAGAAATTGTTCCTTTTAAAAACTACTGTGGGAACCCTGTAAGCGAACTCTAACATGTCTTATGAAATCAGACTCTTTAGGTTACCTTAAGGGAAAGCAAGGTTTTTGAACAGACAGGTACATGTGTAGACTTACAAGAAAAAAAGAAATCAGTTTTTAAAATTATGACTACTGTCCTGTGACCATTTGTGCTACTTCTGCTTTCAGTATTTCTTAATTTCCTGTTTGAAGTTGCAAAGTGAGGTAGTTAGTAAAAAAGAAAGAAACATTTTTTTTGTTAATCTTTACTCTTTAATTTTCGCATTTTGTAATTTTAAAGTCAAATGATAATACTTTATGTTCAGATTCATTGAACATGCGATGATCATGAACATCATAAAATAGAAATTTGTTCTTGGAATCACTTGAGCATCAGCAGAAAAAGTATTCTTGTTATAGACCCAGATGTAATGGCACTTGGCCAGGACACTTGGCTTAACAGACCTTGTTTCACAAAAACATCAAGGGACTTTTCATTATCACATCATGAGAACTGCTGCAGGATCTAAGGTAGAGACTATTGTTTCTAGAACACATTTATGTAAATGTTCCTTCATTTTTATGATTGGTGTGCCAGTTATGAAAAGAAAACCCCTATTGGTATATTTTTTTGTGTTACCTTATATGTTTTTATTACCAGGTACATAACACTGTATTGACTTGAATCTTACTATACAGGGCCATTCATCGTTGGTTTCCTAAATGGAACAGTAATCCTGGTTTTGATATGCATTTATGTTCTGGCATGTTGTTTTTTGTTGGTTTTGTTTTGTTAGGTTTGGGTTTTGTCCAAGAATTAACATCTCCCTGGGCTTTTTTTTACAATACATTTAAATCACTACAGTTATGGGTAAACTAGGAGGAAATAGAGATCAGGAAGTGTAAAAATTGAGATCTCACTTCTGGAAGATTAACCAAATTCCCATTCACCTGTATGTCCACAGATAGGTACACTGGCTTCACTAGAACAGTTCATGTTACAGACTTGTATCAGTGTTAAGATAATTAATATTCTTAATGATAAAGTTACTATGGACCTGCTTATAATTTTGAGGTGTTAGTGAAATAAGAACATGCATACCTTTTAGAATTGTTATTTGAAAACTCTATATTCAAGCTTAATTTTTTCTTGATTCATCCTAAAAAGAAATGAGAAGAGGTCTTCTGTAACCTGGTTGATTTTTTAAAACAAAGAATTAAGACCTGATTGTGTGATTAGCTGGTATCTGTAGTGGTCTATCTGTGATTCTCACCTGTTATTTACAAATACTTTCAGTCTGTGAAGAAAATAATGTCTCGGTTGTTGGTTTAATAGTCAAAAATATCAAGTTCTTTCCCTTATAAAAATGCGTGCAAATGAAAGTCAGTTGAGGTTACACAGCAAGCTAGCAATCTTATTGTAGGCATAGAAAGAAATTTAAAGCTGATCTTATTATAAGACAAAAAAAAAGGATTTTACATTCCAAAAAGTCTTACATGGAGGTCCTGTTTTTTGCTATTACAGAAATTCAATGCTCAATGGAATGATCATGCTGACCAGATGTGTAAAATGTGTGTTACTTATGAATCAGCATTTAGAGAAAATTGCTGGCAAAACTACTTGAAAGACCAGAAAAATCATAGAATCATAGAATGGTTTGGGTTGGAAGGGACCCTAAAGATCATCTAGTTTCAGCACCTCTGCATGGGCAGGGACACCTCCCACTAGATCAGGTTGCTGAAGGTTCCATCCAAACTGGGCTTTGAACACTTTCAGGGAGGGGGCATCCACAACCTCCCTGGGCAACTTGTGGTCAGCTAGAAAGACTCAATATGCATGTTATGTCAATATTCCAGTGACATATTAGTCCCAGATGTAATCTATCCACACATGTCCATGATTTGTGTTGGCATTCCCCCTGCCATGGAAAAGCCTGCTCTTCAGCCTGAATCACTTTAGTACTAGGAGGGGATTTTTTTATTATAGTTTCTATACACGTCAGTAGTTGGGGTGTTCCCTTGGGATGTGCGGGTGTAGCCCCTGCTTGGGAACATCACATCATCTCTGTTTCAGTTGCCCCAATATAAAATAGAAACAATAACACAGTCTTTCTTGGCAGGTGTGTTGTAAGGTTGAATGAATTCAGGTTTGCTTTGTAAGATACTGTGATTATTAGTGCTATAGAAGCTCTTCAGTGAGATGGGGAGTCTGAAGAGTTCTTTCTATCTGATATAAAAAAGCTCTTTCTATCTGATATAAGTGATATATAGTCATGCAACAAACAGGCATAGAGAGTAAAAGCAAAAGAAAAAAAAAATGAATTTGTTTTCAAATATTTCCATTATATCGTTATATCAGCAAGTGAGATTTTTGTTTTTGTTAATAGTGTTGCATATTTACCAACAGTTTTTCTAAAAAATTCACTCTGAAGTGGGAGTGTCCAGAATAGAGGTGTTCAATAACACTAATTGTGAAACAATTGGCAGAGTAGTTTGTTATTTTCTAATATTTCAAGAGAAGCAGCATGAGAAGATAAGGGTATAAGTCTCAAAAACTTTCTACTGGAAGAATTTGTAGGTAGAAAATGCTGGCCCAGTAAAATCTGTAACTGTTATAATATCCTTTGTGGATTCATCTAAGCATTCTGTTGCTGCTGCTGAAGTTATTATATTTTACTTCATTATTTTAATTATAATTGAAAATGAACTATTTTTAAATAATTTTATGAAAAATCTTAAGATTTTATCTTCTCTTGATTAAGACCTGATTGTGTGATTAGCTGGTATCTGTAGTGGTCTATCTGTGATTCTCACCTGTTATTTACAAATACTTTCAGTCTGTGAAGAAAATAATGTCTCGGTTGTTGGTTTAATAGTCAAAAATATCAAGTTCTTTCCCTTATAAAAATGCGTGCAAATGAAAGTCAGTTGAGGTTACACAGCAAGCTAGCAATCTTATTGTAGGCATAGAAAGAAATTTAAAGCTGATCTTATTATAAGACAAAAAAAAAGGATTTTACATTCCAAAAAGTCTTACATGGAGGTCCTGTTTTTTGCTATTACAGAAATTCAATGCTCAATGGAATGATCATGCTGACCAGATGTGTAAAATGTGTGTTACTTATGAATCAGCATTTAGAGAAAATTGCTGGCAAAACTACTTGAAAGACCAGAAAAATCATAGAATCATAGAATGGTTTGGGTTGGAAGGGACCCTAAAGATCATCTAGTTTCAGCACCTCTGCATGGGCAGGGACACCTCCCACTAGATCAGGTTGCTGAAGGTTCCATCCAAACTGGGCTTTGAACACTTTCAGGGAGGGGGCATCCACAACCTCCCTGGGCAACTTGCGGTCAGCTAGAAAGACTCAATATGCATGTTATGTCAATATTCCAGTGACATATTAGTCCCAGATGTAATCTATCCACACATGTCCATGATTTGTGTTGGCATTCCCCCTGCCATGGAAAAGCCTGCTCTTCAGCCTGAATCACTTTAGTACTAGGAGGGGATTTTTTTATTATAGTTTCTATACACGTCAGTAGTTGGGGTGTTCCCTTGGGATGTGCGGGTGTAGCCCCTGCTTGGGAACATCACATCATCTCTGTTTCAGTTGCCCCAATATAAAATAGAAACAATAACACAGTCTTTCTTGGCAGGTGTGTTGTAAGGTTGAATGAATTCAGGTTTGCTTTGTAAGATACTGTGATTATTAGTGCTATAGAAGCTCTTCAGTGAGATGGGGAGTCTGAAGAGTTCTTTCTATCTGATATAAAAAAGCTCTTTCTATCTGATATAAGTGATATATAGTCATGCAACAAACAGGCATAGAGAGTAAAAGCAAAAGAAAAAAAAAATGAATTTGTTTTCAAATATTTCCATTATATCGTTATATCAGCAAGTGAGATTTTTGTTTTTGTTAATAGTGTTGCATATTTACCAACAGTTTTTCTAAAAAATTCACTCTGAAGTGGGAGTGTCCAGAATAGAGGTGTTCAATAACACTAATTGTGAAACAATTGGCAGAGTAGTTTGTTATTTTCTAATATTTCAAGAGAAGCAGCATGAGAAGATAAGGGTATAAGTCTCAAAAACTTTCTACTGGAAGAATTTGTAGGTAGAAAATGCTGGCCCAGTAAAATCTGTAACTGTTATAATATCCTTTGTGGATTCATCTAAGCATTCTGTTGCTGCTGCTGAAGTTATTATATTTTACTTCATTATTTTAATTATAATTGAAAATGAACTATTTTTAAATAATTTTATGAAAAATCTTAAGATTTTATCTTCTCTTGTTTGGGACAAAATTTAATTTCAGTACTTCTAGGCTACACAGTCATGTGTTATATTAATACTTGTGATAAAGTTATAGCACACTTCCACTTTTAATGAAGAACTGTAACAATAAAGGCTTGGGATTTATTAAATCAAGTTCTGGATGCATTTTAAGTATTTATTGGAAAGATATTTTTAGCAGATTTTTTTGATGTATTAAGGGAAACCAGATTTATAAGCATATATTGATGGCACTGGCATTCCCTGAAGGATGGAATACAAATCTTAGCTGTTTATAAAAGCATGTCTTGCTATTGCACACCAAATTGAATTTGTGTGGAGAAAATAGAGGGGAGTGTCCACTACAGGAGTTACTTTTTTCTGTGAGAAAAAAAAAAAAAAAAAAAAAAAAAAGAAAAAAAAGGACTAATTATATTTAGAAATAGCTGTCATATAATTTAGCATCATTTATTTTTCTTACCTCCTTCAGTAATTTATAATTAATATGCTGTAGATCCAGTAAAATACAACATTAACACATTAACTCTTTATAAACCCTTTATAAAGCTGATTTTTTTAGCAGCTTTCTCAGATAGTCACTGAAATTCAAAAACTCAAGATATGATCTGTTTATGTTAAACATATATTTAAGCAAATCATTGAACATCACCAACAGAACACGGAGGAATCTCTTTCCATGGAAATGTCCGAAATGTAGTTTATGAGTATAGCTGGCCTCTCTGCCCTCTGGCTCACTCTACCTTTCTTTGTATTTTGCATTCCCACGAATAGGAATGAACCATTATTTATTCTTGGCTCTCTCAAGAAGAGAGTGAAGGAGGAACTTGACTTTTCCCCTTCAGTGTCTCCACCCCCTGCAGTAAGAGCAGATGTCACACGCATGTGCTATCTTTCAGCCATCCCTTTTATATCCTAATCATGTTTATCTCTGAACTTACTTGTTCCCAGGAGTCAACAGAGTAGTTGAGCAGTAGATGTAGTTATGGGAAAGAAGAATAAATACTGCAGATGTCAGGAATTAAACCTAGATCATATGTAAAATCTCTCTTGCCTCTCATGAAACTCAAATCTCAGTTGCTTTCTTCACAGTCACAGTCTGATTATTTTAGTTTTCTTAACTGCTGCTGAGAGACTAAGACAAGCAGGAAAGTTGCTCAGTTGTAGGGTTTGTCCTGCATGCCTCAAAGCAGTCTTTTCTTGCTGATGGAAGCTCACAGGTTTCAGTGATCTGTCCTCAAGGATCAGTGATTTCCTCCTCAGACAGTTAGCATCTGTGTTTTACCAGAGGGAACTGAAGAAGTGGGTAACCAGCACAAAGAGCAGAAGGGTACAACAAAATGAGTAGGGCCAAACAAGAAGTGAACTGAAAAACAGGGAAAGATTTCTGTCCTATGGTGAAATTTTGTACAGGAACTGGGCTCTCATCAGCCAGCTCTTAACCAGCCCCATCAAAAAAAACTTATGAAAAATAACGTTTTGCTGGGTGGCCACCAGATGTCAGTAGCAAACTAGAAATGAATTGTACTCTATGGGGGTTTTTTTATTTTATTTTATTTTTTCCTTTCTTTCTTTCTTCGCCGCACCCCCCCTTGGCCCCCCCTCCGCCTTTAACCCCACCCCCTGAAGACTTGTCTCTTCTGGTCACCTTGGTCACCTTTTTTGCACAGTTTGTAAGTTCCTTCTGTGAAGAGAGCAACGAAATTTATTTTCAGACACTTTGGAATTCAAAAGCATGGATGAAAAAATAATAGTACCACAGCTGTGTGCCCAAATTCTGGGCAGTTGTGCCTCCTTTATATCTTTAATTATATAGTGTCTTTTCAATATATCAACATTTTAACTCTCTGGGTAACCTATTTCTCGAGGTAAGAACTGGCTAAACAATGCAGTCTGAGCAATTAACACACCTTCATTAACACTTCCTTGGATTTAATGCAGTGCTTAATTCAGTTGTCTTTTCCCCGTTATGTTTCGCTGTTTACAAGTAAGGGGTGAAGATTTTTTTCTTCAATTTTAGTATGTGTGTGTATGATACCAAGATTAAATCTCAGTTATGTTTAGTTTTCATAACTTTACTGTTTATGCTATGACCCATTTCCAAAACTATGAATATCACAATTTCTTTTTCATTTTAGTAACAGATATGCAGTATAACATTAATAGGAAAACTATTGTAATAAAGGTATTGGACCATGCAACAGGTTGGTCACCAAAGGATATTCAATCCACACAAATCCATCACAAAAGATTTCTCACTTTCACTTCTCTTCAGCTTGAAAAGAAACTGTATCAATCAAACTCACTGTTACTGATCATAACACAATGACATAATTTAAACATACTTGAATACTTTGTAATAGGCTACGAATGTTATTTCCAGCTTAAATAATGTATTAATGATAATACTATAAGCTGTTGATATGCAAAAACTATTTTGGTTCCTCGAACTGCTTGGTAAAATGCCTAAAGCAGGTCAACAGCAATGCTAACTGTATGGTCTGCATAATTGTGTCTCTGTTTCCTTAATTAAAGAAACAGATGCTTAATACATTATTCTGTGTTCACATTTGACCCACTCCCTTCAGTGACCATTGGAATGTGATTTCTTTTTCCCTTCTCTTACACTGAAAAAGTGCAGGTTGTGGCTATGTAAACATGGGTTAAGTTTTAAAAGCAACAACTGGCCTTGGGATAAAACTGCATGAGGTTCTTGCTGATTGTTTTCCACTGAAGATATTTTCCAACAGGACATTGAGTTTTCTTTAGAAGGACATTTTTTTGAATGTGTCTACTTTCCGCAGATAATTTAATCTTTTATTTTTGTTGGAAAGAGAGAACACCTGACAGCTGAAAAGCCTTCAACTGAAAACAAAACAAACAAAAAAGATTTTGAAATACCCTCTAGTGCCTTACATCATACATCCAAGTCAGATCACTGCCCGTACTGCAATGCAATCATCCCTTGATGCACCCCAACAGCCCAGATGACAGAGCTGTTGGGGGGAGTATGGGGAGGAGTGGGGTGGATACTAGACTGCCACAGCAGGAAAAGGGGCAAACTGCAGCTTTTATAAACCTCAAAGGCATATTTATTTTCAAGCAATTTCTCAACTGTGTCTTGTGATTAATAGAGTCAGATATTTTCTTCTACTTTGTTTTTTGTGTGGTTTTTTTTAGCAGAAAACACTCATGTATTTTTGGTTTGGAAGGCACCTTTAAAGTCCACCCCCCTCTTCCCCAGTAGTGAGCAGGGACATCTTCAACTATATTAAGTTACTCCTTGCCCTGTCCAACTGTCACGATCCGCGACCTATTATATCTCCTTTTTGGAGTGTATTAACTTATCAGGATTTGCTGAGAGATCCACACGTGGATATCGCCTCACACAGAGGAGACAGGGGCTTAGGCCCTGACTTTTTGGAGTGAATAACTTGTTCAGTGCTTACTAATTTTTCCAATAACAGCAGCCAATCCCCAATTAGAATTTACGAAATGCACGGTTTATTGTGGGGAAAACAAAGCAATTTGGGGCAGGAGGTTCAAAAGGAGTGATTACAACACATTAAATATATATGGGTACACCTTAGTTACACACTTTATTTACTTATTTAAGTGAGGGAAGGAGGGGGATATATGCCCGACGTTAGTCCCTTATAGGGTCGCGATTTGTGTGCAGGTAAGGCAGGATTATACTTCTCTATGGGGGTTTTTTTATTTTATTTTATTTTTTCCTTTCTTTCTTTCTTCGCCGCACCCCCCCTTGGCCCCCCCTCCGCCTTTAACCCCACCCCCTGAAGACTTGTCTCTTCTGGTCACCTTGGTCACCTTTTTTGCACAGTTTGTAAGTTCCTTCTGTGAAGAGAGCAACGAAATTTATTTTCAGACACTTTGGAATTCAAAAGCATGGATGAAAAAATAATAGTACCACAGCTGTGTGCCCAAATTCTGGGCAGTTGTGCCTCCTTTATATCTTTAATTATATAGTGTCTTTTCAATATATCAACATTTTAACTCTCTGGGTAACCTATTTCTCGAGGTAAGAACTGGCTAAACAATGCAGTCTGAGCAATTAACACACCTTCATTAACACTTCCTTGGATTTAATGCAGTGCTTAATTCAGTTGTCTTTTCCCCGTTATGTTTCGCTGTTTACAAGTAAGGGGTGAAGATTTTTTTCTTCAATTTTAGTATGTGTGTGTATGATACCAAGATTAAATCTCAGTTATGTTTAGTTTTCATAACTTTACTGTTTATGCTATGACCCATTTCCAAAACTATGAATATCACAATTTCTTTTTCATTTTAGTAACAGATATGCAGTATAACATTAATAGGAAAACTATTGTAATAAAGGTATTGGACCATGCAACAGGTTGGTCACCAAAGGATATTCAATCCACACAAATCCATCACAAAAGATTTCTCACTTTCACTTCTCTTCAGCTTGAAAAGAAACTGTATCAATCAAACTCACTGTTACTGATCATAACACAATGACATAATTTAAACATACTTGAATACTTTGTAATAGGCTACGAATGTTATTTCCAGCTTAAATAATGTATTAATGATAATACTATAAGCTGTTGATATGCAAAAACTATTTTGGTTCCTCGAACTGCTTGGTAAAATGCCTAAAGCAGGTCAACAGCAATGCTAACTGTATGGTCTGCATAATTGTGTCTCTGTTTCCTTAATTAAAGAAACAGATGCTTAATACATTATTCTGTGTTCACATTTGACCCACTCCCTTCAGTGACCATTGGAATGTGATTTCTTTTTCCCTTCTCTTACACTGAAAAAGTGCAGGTTGTGGCTATGTAAACATGGGTTAAGTTTTAAAAGCAACAACTGGCCTTGGGATAAAACTGCATGAGGTTCTTGCTGATTGTTTTCCACTGAAGATATTTTCCAACAGGACATTGAGTTTTCTTTAGAAGGACATTTTTTGGAATGTGTCTACTTTCCGCAGATAATTTAATCTTTTATTTTTGTTGGAAAGAGAGAACACCTGACAGCTGAAAAGCCTTCAACTGAAAACAAAACAAACAAAAAAGATTTTGAAATACCCTCTAGTGCCTTACATCATACATCCAAGTCAGATCACTGCCCGTACTGCAATGCAATCATCCCTTGATGCACCCCAACAGCCCAGATGACAGAGCTGTTGGGGGGAGTATGGGGAGGAGTGGGGTGGATACTAGACTGCCACAGCAGGAAAAGGGGCAAACTGCAGCTTTTATAAACCTCAAAGGCATATTTATTTTCAAGCAATTTCTCAACTGTGTCTTGTGATTAATAGAGTCAGATATTTTCTTCTACTTTGTTTTTTGTGTGGTTTTTTTTAGCAGAAAACACTCATGTATTTTTGGTTTGGAAGGCACCTTTAAAGTCCACCCCCCTCTTCCCCAGTAGTGAGCAGGGACATCTTCAACTATATTAAGTTACTCCTTGCCCTGTCCAACTGTCACGATCCGCGACCTATTATATCTCCTTTTTGGAGTGTATTAACTTATCAGGATTTGCTGAGAGATCCACACGTGGATATCGCCTCACACAGAGGAGACAGGGGCTTATGCCCTGACTTTTTTGAGTGAATAACTTGCTCAGTGCTTACTAATATTTCCAATAACAGCAGCCAATCCCCAATTAGAATTTACGAAATGCACGGTTTATTGTGGGGAAAACAAAGCAATTTGGGGCAGGAGGTTCAAAAGGAGTGATTACAACACATTAAATATATATGGGTACACCTTAGTTACACACTTTATTTACTTATTTAAGTGAGGGAAGGAGGGGGATATATGCCCGACGTTAGTCCCTTATAGGGTCGCGATTTGTGTGCAGGTAAGGCAGGATTATACTTTCCCCTATAAGCTGGGGTAGCCAGAATTGTCTCACCACACAGCGGCGCAGATAGGACGAGCTGGGTAGCGAAGCGGCTGAAGGCACTCCAAGCGCAGGTCGCCCCCCCCACAGAGAGAAGCGGCGCGCGGTCGGCGTGGCTGCGGGACCGTAGGTGCGGCGCGGCTGTTTGCAGACCCTGGAAACACGGCGGTTTCAGCGGCGCGGCGAGCAGCTCTGGGACTTTGGGACCGTGGCTTTGGCAGCGGCGCGGCGGGAAAATGGCGGCGGCAGGCAGTGTGTGGAGAGGACCGCCCCGAACACGAGGAGAGAGAAAGAGAGAGAGGGGCGTGCCGCGCTGCCTCTTTTATGGGGTTTTCTGCGCTCCCAATTGGCCGGTTTTGTATTTCCGGGCTTTTCAGCCAATCAGACAGGACCTAGTCCTGCCCCTGCTTCCGGCCGCAGTTCCTCCCCTGTAGCAGCTGCCCCCCCACACACACACAGAAGGGGTTCAGCGCCACGTGGAGATGCCGTTTAAGTCAGTTTTGTCGGCTGACTCAAAGGACATTTCATGTTCGTGTAAGGAAATACCTGGTCCTTCACACTAGCCTACCCTGAATTTCTCCAACGGTGAGGTTTCTACCAGGTCTCTGTATCATGGCAACCTGTTACAGCTTTTCACCACCCTCATTGTAAAAAGTTTCTTCCTTGTATCTAGTCTATACCTCCCCTCTTTTAGTTTGAAACCATTACCCCTTGACCTGTTACTACAGGCCCTGCTAAAAAAATTTCCCCATGTTTTCACAGAGCCGTTCAAATGACAGAGGACAGGCTGGGATGTCATACTGCAGGTTCGGTAAGAAAGGGTTCAGCAAGGGGAGCTGGGATCAGACAGAGCCAGGGTTGGTTGGCAGGCCTGTAGGGATAAGGAAGGGATGAGGCCTGGCCAGGATGGTGGGTCAGCAAGCCAGGGTCCAGATGGGCAAATGAGTGTCCAGTCACAGGTATTGCTGCAATACACACTCACAATAACAGGCTGGGTCAAAACCTGAGCATCTCTCCAGAGAAAAACAAAACAAAGCAAAGCAAACCAAAACAAAACAAAAAAGAAACTCATCGAGCAAGCAGTAGCTGATCATCAAATTGTAGACTCAGCCAACTAGCTCCATCCTGCATAGCAGTTGTGCAGTAGAAGTATAACCACTTTTCCTTGACATGTGAAGAATTAAACATAGGGGGCAGGTCCCAAGTTAGCCGTTCCCATATGTTTGTTATGCTCATGTATCTGCAAGGCAGGTAAATGTGTGATGTGAGTCACAGAAATCCTGGAAAGGATCCTGAAATTATCTTTGTGTCTCACAAGGCTAAAAGCATCAACAGCAGTTCTATAAATAAGTTAGAGTTCACCCCCTTGGGCAGTACTAAAACTAGACAATTCTTTTGCTTCAGGACTGTAGAAAAGATATTTTGCGTCACACAGCAAGTGTACCCTGACCTGCACACACCTGCATGTACAAGAAAGCTGTTGATAACACTGTTTACTTTACTGCAGGTCCTTGGATGATAGCTGACAGAGATCATGGAGCTGAGGGTGAGATCTCTGCATCACAGATACAAATTCCTTCATGGGGGAATTAAGGCCGAGAACCTAGAGCATGGATTGAGATACGAGTGAAATGGGGGGCTACAGGAGATGAGGGTATGATGATAAGAAGAAGAAGCTTCAGGGCTTTGAGCTGCTTGGATATACAGGAATGTACCTTCCACGTCAGGAAAGTGAGTCAGCCCTTACTTATAAGAAGCACTGGGGAGCTTCGTGATGCCTGTCAGTCACGCTCTGATGGTTTTTCCTTCCTTGCTTATCTCTTCCATAAGACTCTTCTCTTTTGTGTCTCTGATGTTCTGGATTTACTTTTAGCCTTAATTCTAAATTTTCTTCCCTGATTCACAGTACTATTCACCTAAAACCATCCACATGACAGTTATTAGTAGGTAAATCCCTTCCCTTTAGTTCTCCTTTAGACCTATTCGGATTCAATTCAGTTGCAGCTAATAAATGCCATCTAGTGGTTGTTCTGTGCTTAATTTACCATCCAGTAAAATACAGTCACTGGGTTGAATAGCATTTATAAAAATAGTAAACATTTAATTCTGAAGACTACATACTTCGGGCATACTCTTGTTATATCCATTTTGTGGACTGAAAGGTAAATGCATATTGATCTGGTTGTGTTGGGGTGTGATAACTTCTAATCACCCATACCAGTTACACAATGACCAATACAAATCAAGTTAGCAAAAACATGTTCTGTTTTCTGGGAAAAATTTTTAAAAAAAGATGTAAACCCACAGTGAAACATTCTTACACATTTCAGAGTATTTTTAAATGCCTGCAAACAAATACTGTCATTCATAGAAGGTGTTTTCATTTAATTAAACCAACAGTGAGTCAGACATTCATTTAGTGCAAATTCATGAAATTAAAACCATTTTTAAAAGCAGAAACTTGCATAAGCCTTGAGCACCTTTTAGGTGCATTGGAGTATATACAAGCAATAGCTATGAAAGCAGTGGTTTGTAGAAGAGTTTACAGAGATTTATAATGTCATGAACAGTACTAGGGAGAACTTAAAAAAGTTATAATTTCTCAGGACACAGAAATGATCATGTAGGAGGATTAAAAGTACATTTTCATGATGAGCTTAATAAAATTGTAGGATTCTTTGCTTTAGGTTTCTGACTACAAGAGTAAATGAGTTTAAAAACAAGCTTAGACAAATTCATCTGACACAGATCCATCCTGTGATGTATGTGTATCATACATCAGGATTTCCCACAGTGCTGAAAGTGGGCAAGGTCCACATTATGAAAAATTAGCTTATATTTGCCTCTTTTGATATATTTTTTTTCATTGAGGAACAAGTTACTGATGATTATCTGGTAAAAGACTTTGGGATTTTGCCTGAGACCTGGATGTAAATTCTGATGGTCTTATCTGGCTCAGAAACATTTTAAAGGTTGGTAGATTTACTAAACTAAGTGCATATAATCCTTTACTGGAAAATACCCAATATCCACAGTTTTTATGCAATATATACACTGTATATCCACTCATCAAAATTCTTTCACACTTTCCCTTTTGACTTTTCTCTTTTGTTTTTCATGTTTTAATCCATTTCCTTCCCAGCTTAACTAAATATACAAAATTGCTCTTCATACTGAGATAAACATTTCATTTTAACAACTGTGGTGTATGAGTAAGGTGATAAAATAAAGCAGGTTTGCCTGTTGCTACTTGGTGTATAATAAACAAAAGAACAAAGATAATAAGTAAAATTACTCTCAGGTCTGCCCCTTGTCAGCAGTTTAATGAATCACTTTTCACTTAACATGAAGAACATCTGCCAGGTGAATGGGGGTGAAAGATGAAGCTCATGAAGGTCCATTGCAGTTCATGGTATGTTAACTCTAAAGAGAAACAGACTTTGAGAGGTCTCTTAGTCTCAATTTATCCTAAAATAACTTGCATTCCAACGTAATGAAGTTAATTTAAAACCAAAACCAAATTGCTGAACGGGGAATAATAGTGCAACCATGTCACGTGTGATTGCGGTGAGAATGCAGAGTCACTCACCAGCATCATGACAGGTCATACATTGCCATTACCTTGGAAAAAGTCACTAAATCCTGAGCAGGTAGCAGCTGTCAGAGCACTGTGTTACCAAAAACCTGATGGTGAATTCAGCAGTCATTGTGGTTCTGTGGGGATGGCACTTGTAGCTTTAGGCTGAGGAGTAAGTATGTCTTGAGGTTTTGTTTCTAGTAAGCCATCAAATTGCAGGCAGCTAACCCAGGGAGGTCAGTGGTGGCAGCAATGATCTTGCAGCTCTTCTTTGCTCTGAGGAAATATACAGGCAGCCAAACTTTTTTGGTTGTATGAACATTTGGCTTGTTTAATTGTACACATAGGAACAACACCCTCTTATAGGTTCAAAAAAGTCTTGATGTAAGTAATGTATAGAAGAATCAGGAACTGCTTGGGTATTATAAGTAAAAAAAAATAAAATGTTTTCAGGATAAAAGCCATAGGTGGGAACATTCCAGCTTAGATGGTCAAGGCTCAGGTGTGATCTCTCTTTTATCACAGGGTGGAGCAAGACAGCTCTCTATTCTTCTGCCTGTACGCTCTGTCCCTTCTCACAGAACATGGATAAAGAAAGGAACAGATACAGACTGCCAAATTCTGTCAAACCCTAGAATCCAGCAACCCATACTGTATACTCTGCATCTTCTTAGATAAGTTTAAATCAGTACATGCTTCCCTGGTTGACAGATGATTTTGCTGAGTGCTAAAGTGCTAGAGTTTTGGTGTAGGAAAATAGCTTTTTTTGTTTGAGGTGTCAGCAGAATCACTGTTACTTAGTAAGTTAGAGACTATAACCAGAAGAAGAGGTGGTTGAAAGTGCATTCTAGCCCAGGGACATCTGAAACTTTAATGTCCTGCCTCCTTGCAAAGTTCATGACTGTGATGATGAGAGCTGCATACACTATTCCTTCTTGTAGGGCTGGACCATTGAACAGATACATTGGCACAGAAGAGGTAACACATTGGTAGGAAAGAGATACTTACCTTTCTCTGTCAACTTCATGGGGAACTTGCTAAGGTATTTCAGGGCTCTTGCCTTGATGTCCCTCATGGCAGAGCTTTTTAAACAACTTATCACCTTGATGTCCAGGTCATGTATCTATTGCTAGCCTGAGTAAGAGTGGGCCATCTATCTCAGTTTTGCCCTGTCTGTAGCTCTTGTTGACTTTTAAACCCCATCATGCTTTCTCAGTACTGTTGAGCCAGGCTGAACTAGAGATCAATGGTTCTTGGGTGCACTCTACTTTTACCTTGGGTCAGTAAAGGAAAGTCAGGGACTACATTGGGGCAGTCCAGCCGACCCTGTTGTAGGACAGCAGTGACCATTCCTGGGGAAGCTAAAAAGAAGTAAAAATCCTTTTGTCTAGATTTTCTTTTACATACTATTTTCTCTCACTTTATTTTTATTCATGAGATTTCTCAGGAATGCAAAGTATCTACACTGAGTGTTACCTAGAAAAGAGTGATTGATGCAATTCTACATTAAATATACTAAACAGTTCATGAGGTTAAAAGGATAACATAATAAACACATTTCACAAACTCGCACTTGCTCAACTGTTTACATTCAGATCTGTAGAAGAAACAAAATCTGATTAATGGAGCTACTCTGGTAGTTTTCATATTAACTGATCAAATCCCCTTTTCTAGACATGAGTGTCATAACATAACTTACATGTATATTTTACAAAGTTGTCTTGATTTTCATAGTGGAATCAGGGTCACTAATGAGCTTCAATTCCATTTGGTCTGCGTAAGTCTAAAAACATCCTTTCACAATACATGCTCTGTACTTATCCCTGTCTTCAGTGTGATTAAATGAGTAGAGTTGAAATAAAACCACAATGGAATAAAAAACAACAGGGGCAAAAAAAATCAGGTAAATAGGTTACATTTGTGGTAACCGATTTTCTGTGTATTCACATGGATACACGTGCTCTAAATCAAATGAGGGATTACAGGAATCTTGAAAAAATGTATCAGTTTTCAGAATTTGGTTCTTAAAAGACAAATGAAGAGTTAGAGTCTAGCCACATCTGCTGATTTCGTTGAAGTATATCTACTGTCATACTGTACTGTAATTAATGAAATAAGACATGATGGGGCAATACATCTGGTGAAAAGAATGAAAATTATTTGGTTCTCAGCATTATGTAGAAGACATACTTTTTGAATGTGCAGTTTATAAAAGAAGTGCAGATCACTATAAAAAAAATGAACAGTGATTTGAAATATTTCTGTTACTAGTGTATGAAAAATGGAATGGAGTGGGAGTTTCTAGGAATGAGACCCCTAAGGGATATTTTCTATTAAAGTAATTTTTTTCTGACTCATTTCTCCAAGCAGAGATCAACAGTGGAGATTCTATAGGTAGGAGGGGATTAACAATATTTTCACAGAATCACAGAATTATACAGTGTTAGGAACTGGAAGTGACCTCGAAAGATCATCTAGTCCAACCCCCCTGCCAGAGCAGGGTCACCTAGAGCACATCACACAGGAACGTGTCCAGGTGGGTTTTGAATGTCTCCAGCAAAGGAGACTCCACAATCTCTCTGGGCAGCCTCTTCCAGTGCTCTGAAATGTGTTGGCTTGAGATATCTCAAGTTGTGTCTATCTCACTACCTGATCATCAAGACCACGCTTCCTTAGCTTATCTACGAGGATGCTGTGGGAGACAGTGTCAAATGCTTTACTGAAATCAAGATAAACCACATCTACTGCCCTACCATCATCTATCCACCTAGTTACTTCCTCATGGAAGGCTATAAGGTTGGTCAAACATGACTTCCCCTAGGTAAAACCATGTTAACTGCTCTTAATGACCCCCTCATCCTAGATATGCCTAGAGAAGGGCATGGCAATCTAACAGACTCTCTGATAATGTGATGCAACATTATAATAAACAAAATATAAATGCTATATTAAAAATTTTATAATTTATTATTATACAAGTGGGATAAGGAAATGTGTTATTCTATTCCATTTCAAAAATATTCAAGCCAGCATTCAAGAAAGCTCCCTCATGCATGGAACATATAAGGCAAGAACCTCTGTCCTTGAGTATTGCATATGATCTACAAAAATGCTATTTTTAATTGCATATTTTAATATTGTATAGCAACTTTTATCATCTGCCAGAAGACTTTTACGACTGGTATGAAAGACATCAGAGATTGGATGCTGTTGGCATGACTGTTTAGGACTCCAGGCTTAAATTTCCACTGCTGAACAGCAGGACAAATAATTTCTCTGATCACGGCTTTTATGACCCCTCTAAAACTGATTAATAATAACATTCCCCTTTGTGAAATGATAAATAGACATTGGCAAAACATTAAGTCTAATACCTAGGTTTTTATTTATTTAATTCAAATGTATTCCTCCATGTGCCCTTGATAACTAAGCACCTTAAATTCTTGTAAAGGACAGAGTTGGAAAGGAGATGAAAGGTGTCAGTTGAAGCTACAAGGAGTCCTCTGAGAGGCAATTTTTTTTTTTGTCCTGAACAAGATTTTTTAATGCTGTCTAAATTACATCAGTGAGCAAGAATTTGTTTAAGCTCAAAGACAAAATCTTTAATCCTGCAGGTTTCCCCATCCTTACGGGATCTATTGTGCTGAAAAATCTTCTTTAATAAAATACTTTATTCTCATTACTCATAAGTAAGATGATTCATGATCACATACTGTTTTTTTCCAGACGACTTCTGCCTTTATTCAGCAACTGGCTAGTTGTTCAGTGTTTGGTTTCAAGTAATTTTTAATCATCATCATGTAAATTTTAATCAAGATGTATTTCATCAATCACTCACAGTCATGGCTTATCAATCCAATTTTTGTAGATTCACTTGCAAGCATATGTACAGATGCCCTGTAGCAATGAGGCATCACAAGAGACTTCAGTAAGCATCTCTTTGAGATATCAAAAATATAATTTAAAAATGTACCAATATATGCTACGTTAAAGTAAATGCTAATTTGGTATTCAGTTAAACCAGCTCATCTGAGTACTGAAGGCATGAAGAAAGCAGCCCTGACTCTCACTCTACAGTCATAAGAGTGGTTTGAAGATGATTAAACTTCAGTGATTTACAGCTTATACAAAACTGGGGCACAGCAGCCAGAAAGGATCCTGAATTATCAGACTTTACAAATCTTAGAGGAAGCAGCACTGAGCCAGCACCGTGGACTCTGCCCTTAGCCAGAGAGGGCAAGGAACTGCTGTGTGTTTATGCACTTAATGATGTTCCAGAGCATGTAATATTTCCATCATTAACTGGAAATATCTGTACACAAATTATGTTTAACTGCCTTGTATCCTCAAAAAGTAGCATATGGATGCAGTTTCAAACTGTTAACTTCTCTTCCAGTGTGGTGATAAAACTCCTCCCTTTTAAATTACAGACTTAAACCTCTTACTCATCCAACCAACCAACCAAATAAAAAAAAATAAATGTTAGATTAGTCAAAAGAGTTTTAGAGAAGGGTATGTTCTGCATCATCCTGTTGATGCTGAGCAAATGTATTTTCTTGGCATCAACAGTTTTACAACTCAATTTAAAAACAGTTCTGTTTAAATGTTTTAAATGTCATTGTGCCTTCTTTCTCTCCTTTATTCTTCAACTCCAGAGTATCTAAATTCTGAGTTTATGGGCTTTCATTACCTATCTCACATCTGAGCTTTAAGATACTGATTTTTTTAATCATCTGTTCCGTGATAGTTTTAAAAACATAGTTAATTGTCTTTCGTGAACAGGCTTTCTAGGTTTGTTTTTTTGTTGTTGTTTGTTTTGTTTGATTTATTTTCATATTATTGATGGGGGTTTTGTTTGTTTGTTTTTGTTTTGCTGTTGTTTTTTGTTTGTTTTGATATTTTTGTTGTTGCTTTCCCTATTCTATATTGGTATCTGACCCCATTAGAAAGTGTCATAACAAGCATGTTTTCCAAAGCATAGGTTTGAATATAAAATACTATACTTTTATTCTTCCTATTTCTACAAAACATTGGAGAACTGGTGTCTGAAATACATTTACCCAATCATGGGATTGCAGAAGTATAGATGATATCTGCTATTTTTTCAAACGTGCCCTTTCTCCTTTCAGAGATTCTTTAATTAGTTTTTATGCTAACATTGTGCCTGAACAGAAATGGACACTTTACAATACTTTCGAAAAAGGGGAAGAGTAGAGTCTTACATCTAGGAAAGAACAACCTCATATACCAGTACAGGTTGGGGGCTGACCTGCTGGAGAGCAGTGTAGGGGAAAGAGACATGGGAGTCCTGGTAGACCAAAGGATGACCATGATCCATCAATGTGCCCTTGTGGCCAAGAAGGCCAATGGCATCCTGGGATGTATTAGAAAGGGTGTGACTAGTAGGTCAAGAGAGATTCTCCTCCCCTTTTACTCTGTTGCGGTGAGGCCACATCTGGAGTAGTGAGTCCAGTTCTGGGCACCTTGGGAACTGTTTGAAATAGTCCAGTGCAGAGCCACAAAGATGACTGAGTGGAACATCTCCCTTATGAGGAAAGGCTGAGGGAGCTGGGCCTGTCTAGCTTGGAGGAGACTGAGAAGCGACCTCATCAAAGTTTACAAATACATTAAGGGGGAGTGTCAGGACGATGGAGCCAGGCTTTTTCCAGTGACATCCAGTGATAGGACAAGGGTCAATGGGTGCAAACTGGAGCATAGGAGGTTCCATGTAAATATCAGAAAAAACTTTTTTACTGTGAGGGTGACAGAACCCTGGAACAGGCTGCCCAGAGAGGTTGTGGAGTCTCCTTCGCTGGAGACATTCAAAACCCACCTGGACACGTTCCTGTGTGATGTGCTCTAGGTGATCCTGCTCTAGCAGGGGGGCTGGATTAGATGATCTTTCGAGCTCCCTTCCAACCCCTCAGATTCTGTGATTCTGTGATTAACTCTTTAATTCAGAATTATAAATACTACAGTGTCCAGAAAAATCACTGTATGTGAGAGCTGTATGAAAGCTCAAAAATAACATATCACATATGAACTCTGGCATATTCATGTAGTCATATTGTAAAGCTCAAGTACCGTTGAAAATGCACACAAATAGATAGTTAATTTTTAAAAGGATGCATTTTTGCAAAATGTATGTTATATTAGATTTGAATAATATGTAGGTTCACCTCTGGAAGTAAGCTATTCACTGTCAAATGAGGAGTTCTCATTCAGATTTCAAGTGTTATTTTTAATGCCCATGCAAATGCCTGTGTCTCACACAGAAGTTTTTGAAGGGAGATGTGATCTGAGGGGCAATCCAACTGTGTGCTCCAGTATTACCACTACAGCCCCATCCATACCAACATGTCCTCTGCCAGATAAAATCCTGATCCTCACTTTTTATTAGTCTTAACTGAACTATTTCTCCCCTACTGACCTTTCCGTAACCACGTTTCTCCAAGGTCTATATAGTATATAGGGTTTATAGAGTCTATATAGAGTATAGTAGCACATACATTTTCTCTGGAAAAATGACCACTTGAAGAGACTTCTGTCCTTGTCTACTCATCTCTGGTTGTGATTTATTGCAACCCTCAATCAAGCTGATACATTGAAATAAACACTGACCCCAGCTAAAAAAAATCCAAAATGTCACGGAAAAAAAACACTTTCTTTTTCCACATTACAGCAAGACAACTCATAAGGGGCAGTGAACTGCTGCCCAGTGTGGCAGCAAGCTGTGGAGAATGGGCTGCAACATTGAAAAATATCTCTAACATGGAGACATAATATATGCAAAATTGTACCTTTGAAAGCAAAACATGAGGTTGAAGTAGTTGGCTGGGGGAATTTTGATACAAGACAGGAATACACAGGAAATGTGTTAATTCACTACTTCAGCATTTTAGGCCTTAGCATAAATTTCCTTCTTATAAAAATGTATATATCAGCAGGCCATAGGATGAACTTTCATTTTGTTTCTCAGTAGATTGATCTGAAGGGTTTCCTTAGAAAAAGAAAATAGCAGAAAACGTACCCAAGACTTAATTTATCCAGAGCAGTTCAACAAAATAGACTCTGAAAAAATTTTCTAAAATGAACAGGTCTGAGGTCGCACTCATGTATAGTCCATCTGCTAGCATTACTAGAGGTCAAACTTAGTTTGTTTTCAGTATGTTTCTTTGCACAGATATTAGTCTTTGTCTGTAATTTTGGCTAGGACTCTATTTTCCTAGCTCAGGTTATTCTAACACATCATCTATCTTATTGTTTCTCTAAAAAACCCCAACAACTGACATTTACAAGTAACAGTATTTGAAATTCTTTTCTTTGGGTCAGTTTGTGAAATTGTTTCAGATTAAATAAACAAAATCACAGTCTGCTGTGTTTTGAATAGCGTAAATTTATTTATATAAAATTGTGATATTTTGCTGTAAAAACAGCAAGCCATATCCTTAACCCTGGAAAATATTATGGATCCACAGAAGGTACACTGGTTTCTGCCCATCTTGCATGGAAAGCTAATGACATGATGCAGATATGGTTTTCACTTACTGAAGATAATTGTTTTCAGACAAGCAGAGTGAGAGATGGGGTAATTTTATGAATGAAGGAGCACCTGGGATCCTGTCATTTTTTATTTGACTTAATCTAACTTCTGCTGCTGAGTTTCAGGTGATATTGGCTCAAATCCTTAAGGTGCTTAAGATCAGACTTTTTTTCTTCAAAAAGAAATGTGGACTTGAGGCACAGCGTATAGGACTCATCTATTGATATAGATGCCTGCAGTGTAGAAACTTACATCTCACACAGCTATCTTGAGCTTCTTTGACAATAAATAACCCAGACTAAAAGCTCATAGGCATGAAACATTCAGACGGAGCCAGGTATTTGAGATAGGCCTGATGAAGCATGTTCTTACAAAGCTCATGTATCTCCCCATGACTATACCTGGATCCTGGATCTCTGATTGATACCTTCATGCAAGATGGAACCTGCATTGACGGCCCCAAGGCTACGTGTCTGTTATTGAGCTTGAGAGCAGAATTCACTGTAAGGCCTCACTTGTCTGTTTTATACAGTTCTCTAGCTCTTCCCATTCAGTGTGTGGGAGTAAGATTTGCCACAACACAGTCCACAATTGCTGTACATGGAGCCTGACACAGAAAATAAGGAATGCTGCAGATGGCTATATATGAAGATTTCTCTCCAGCTTAGGTGTCTTGTGAAGATTCAGAGTCTGAAACAGTTTCTTGTGCTTCCATTAAGTATTTTTTTCCTCTTAAAAAGAAAAAAAAAAAAAAGAAAAGGAAACAACTTCCTCCCCACCCCAACAGTGGTTAGGGCACTGCATAGGAAGTCAGAGTTTTTCTGTTTCTCCAAGTAGAGCCACCATATACCTAGGAATGAAAAATTCACTGGTTCAGGGAGACAGTGTAGTGTAGTCTGGGAGATTTTTGGATTTTTGCCTCTTTAATGTACTTAAGCAGCAATTGGATAGAAAGTAATATTTCAGTAGACAAAATAGCACCTTAATATTAATCCACCTTCCCACATATCTCCCAGTTAAAGGTTGTTTGGCAATGTATTATATTATTTCACTGTATCAACTCACACCAGCTAAGCACTTTAGCATTGAGCTGATTCAGCTTGCAGATAGGAAACCAGGAGGAATCTGCAGGATCTTACAAGAAGCTTTGAAGGAGATTCAACATCTGGAACTGTTTTCTCTAAATCATTTATTAACAAAATTTACAGTAATAACACAGTAAGTCCCAGTCTTTCAAGACAAGACACTATGATGCTGGACATGCCATGTTTAGTTCATAACTAGATATGATGTTATGATAAGCAAATTACTTTAATGAGCTCACCAACTTCCTCTTGATGGACCCCATTGTTTCATCTTCTTCATGGTTTGATCTCATCATCTCCCATATTTTTTTCTGTAACTCTCTGCTAGTTGTATGCAATTTGCTCATCCCCTGCCTGTACTCTCATTCTGATGTCCTTTCTGATTTGTCTCCAGGCTTTGGTTGTGACATCCAGTGGGTACCAATTCATGAAGACCTGAAAAGAGTCAATTCCTTAAAACCTAAATAGGTGCTTGTGAAAGGAGATGAACCATAAAGTATAAAGAATTATGTTAATCCCATGTTGCTCCATTCTCTCCAGTGTGGATAAAAAGAAGATAAATTCTTCCCTCTCCTTGGTGGCATAAGGCATTGCTGGAACTTCTTGTTAATGGTGCTTTTACAATTTTAAACTGTTCAGAAAGCGCCTTGTTGACCCTTTGATCTCTTCTTCTGCTAGAGGTTGCTGCCTTATGTTGCTTTTTCTGTAGCATTAAAGAGTCCCACTTCAAGACTTTCTGGTACTGCTGCTGAGATAAGCTTACAGCTCTGTTCCTTTGCCAGCAGTTTCATCACTGTAGTGGCAAGTGCAAGGATTTTTAAACATGTTTCATTCATTCATGTATCTGATTTGGCTGGAATTTTTAATAGCAATTGAATGGCCATGTAAGGCCATCTGTTCTTGTCTCTGGTGTAATTCAAGCTTTACAGCTCTAATTTATTGAGAGAAGGGGGTGAGAGGAGAAGAATACTAACTATATTTATCTATCTCTATAATAAGAAAATTTCCCTTAAAATTTGGAGGCTGACCTCAGTGCATATGATTAAGAATCTGTGTTTAGATTTTTGTGCACAAGCCCCTTAAAATATCTGTGTTGTAGAATTTATAAAGTACTGCTCTGTGTGCATCTCCTATTTTCAGTGGTGATCTTCAAACTGCTATCTAAAATTAGATTTGGGCCTGTAAACATATGGGATTTGCTGATATATGTGTTTCTCAATCTCTCTATTCATAGAACACAATTAAAATAAGAAGAATCCTGAATTTTTCACTTTTATATAACAAAAACCAAAGTAGAATGGTCCAAATTAGTATGATGTTTTCCATAGATACTGAATTTACCAAATCCTGAGATGAAAGAAAATAATCTTTAATTGATTTTTTAATATAAATTTACAGAATTTTATTACAAACCACATAAAAACCAACAGAAGTTGGACCAAATATTTAAACTATCAACTCTTTAAAATTATTCACAACTTTGATTATATTTTAATACCATTTTCCAGTTAGGAGTGGATACAAAGTCCTCATACATCACATATGTTGAATTTTAGCATGTTTAAAATTAAATCCATATTTTAGTTTCCAAATATTAAAATAGGAAATTATTTTTAAATAGAGTAACTAAATACAACAATATAATGTTATTTACAGTGTTTTCTATTAAAAATGTATTATCAAGACTTTGATAAGAAGGTCAGAGCTGAATCCTGCTCCCATTCAAAGAGAAGATAAAGTTGTGCTAGCATCTCTACATGAAATGACTGATAGTATTAAAGATACTGGAAATGTAATTATGCAACATTTCAGGATGTTTTCTTCTCCCTGGCTGAGTTTGTTTTAAGATGACTCTGTATACCCATGATAACTGCTTTCTATGGATCCAGACATTTTTAAGATGTTGATCTACACCACACTTCTGTGGATGCTTCCCCATTCTGTCTGCTGAGCTCTGGTGCTGTCTTACCTTTGGCACCACAGTCCTGCTGGGCACTGAATCTGTGTGGCTCTACCCATGCCCACACAGGGCCTCCAACTTTTGCAATTGGTTTCCATTCTGTTTATTTCTAGCAGTGAAAACACCTGACATGAAGTCACATGTTTTTCGATAGATTTATAAAACAATCACAACTCTCATTTTCTTGCAGCTAAAGTAAGTATAAATTTCTGAGACAAAGCATTTTTTTTTGCAAGGATCCTGGGATTACTGACTGATCTGAAGGATTCTCATTTGTGGCTTCACAACACTTCTCAGTCAAGTCAACTCCTGAAAATAAGAGACTCGCCAAATATCGTGTTTCGAATATCTGTAGACAGAAATATCAACATTCTTCATCTTGACAGTAATTTCGCCCTCCAGAAATACAGAAAAGCTTCAAAGTTTTAACTGTATAGAAAATATCTTAAAGTATCATAGAATTGTTTTGGTTGGAAAAGACCTTTAAGATCATCAAGTCCAACCATTAACCTAACAGTGCCAAGTCCACCACTAAACCATGTCGTTAAGTATCACATCTACACAGCTTTTAAATACTTCCAGGGCTGGTGACCCAATCTTGTAAGAAGAATCTGATCATAGTTGTTTCCTATTATTTTGGTTCCTTTCAAATATCAAGTTTTTCTTTATGTGCTTCTATGTCAATACCCTCTACTAACAAGCCGTTAGCAAATACATAAAAAAGGATCCTACCAGTGCAGAAGATTAACCTTGCTAGTCAGAAAACTTAAGAAACAGAAGACAAAAGTACAAGAGTACAGAAGTCCAGCATGTTCAGGAAGTACAATTCTATTATTGGAGTTTAAGTGTTTGTTATTTGGTCATTAGAAAGTAAACAGAATAACTTGAATTTAAATCAACCATTGGATATGTCAAAAGAAAGCTTCCAACAAATGCAGGGACTTGGGGCATATCCTGAAGAAGAAGCAGTGTTGTAGGAAGAGAGTGAAAAAAACAGTTGAAGAAAGAGAACTCTGACTCCTTGTGCATACTGTCAAGCCTGAGGCCCTGAATCCAGGTATGCAGGAAACTGAATGTTACAGGCCCATCTGTCCATTTAAGAAAACAAAACAACCTGAGCAGAACTAAACGGATTAAAAGGAGAGAGAGGAACAGAGTCAAACAGATAAAAAAGGTTGGTAGAAATATCTGATTCCAGCTGAAAAGGAAAAATTAGCTGTGATACAGGGCATATGGCAAGTGTCCAGCATAGTGTTACTCAAATTTTAGCTTAAAATCAGAATCTGTTTTACTGTTTTCTACTAGATTATTGCCAGCTGCAATCACAAGAGAAAATTAATAATCCTAATTATACCTAATTTGTACCATCCTGCTAAACCAAGAATATAATGTGTTCAGGCGTGAAACCCAGGAATCTGAGCATCTTTTAACCCTAAGGTTACTTGAGAAGCTTTTAAATGTTTTTACATTTCAGTAGTATGGGTTTTCATTATTAAGTAAGCTATAATCTGATAGTAATTGTAATACAGAAAGGAATTAAAGTACTGTTCATTCTTTCTGTTGTAAATAGTGGTCTAATGAATTTATATAGTTACTGCTAGTTCCATGATCAAGATTCTGCTCCTGCTGTACCTGTACTTCCATTACATTTGCATTCAAAGTGCTGGTAGATCGTTCAGAATTGGAAAACAGATTTTAATTCAGCATTTATTTTTAAGTAAATGTTAATTAAAAGACACTTTTAACCCTAGAATTAGCTTTTGCAAGAACTAGACAGGTATTTAGAAAGTTGTATTACTCTCAAGAGAAATTGCTACTGAAATAAATTTCAAATTGTGGTTTGGCTCAACAGAGTAGACAAGATAGACATGTATGTATGTCTAGCAATAATCCTCCCTGTTTATAAGAACAATATTTCAAGTATATGGAAATTTTCCTCCTAAAAAATCCTAATTCATACAGAGGCATTCAGTTTACTAAAAATTTGATTCAATGGCTCGTGTTCTATGTGGTACAACAATTACTGACAGGAGTTGTGAATCACTCATGAAAACAGAAACACTACAGGCAAGCTATCAACTTTCATATAAAACGGCACCTGTTTTTGCAGAAAGCTGCTTTTACTACCCTTCAGCAGAACAGTACACAACTTTTCAATAACAAAGACAATCTGGGAATTTTAATGGTTTTGTTTTAGAGTTTGTTTTTTTTCTTTTCCCAGAGACACTGACCAATTCCAGTTTGATTTTAACTGCAAGCATAAAAGCATGTCTACAAATGTCTCCTGTGAGTAGCTATTAAAATGGATGCTTTTCAAAGTTGTCCAACACATTGCAGTTGGCAAGGACATAAAATGAGATTGCTTTGAATCTTCTATTAAGACAGTAGCAGTAAATGAATACAATTTAATAGTGATTCTTCCTATGGCTGCACTAAAATCATGTTATAATTTCTGAGTGTATGGATAAAACAAGGGGTTTGTAGAATTCAATCTCCAGTAAATTATTCAGGCAGATGGAAAGAGAGTAATCTCTTATCATTGAGTTTGTCTCATCCTGGGTACAAGATATGCTGAGATCAAAAGTCAAGCATTCGAATAAACAGCAAGTGTAATTTATAAAGGGAAAAAATAATAATAAAAAATTACAGGTCATTCTAGAATTTTACTTCCAAATATCCCCAAAAGCTCCACCCTGGACCCTTCATTTAAGAAATATATTTTATTTGAGTCATTTATTATTTGAGATCTTTTCCAACTGAAGCAATTCTATTCCAATCATGCTATACCAGCCCCAGCATAAAGGTCAAAAGATAGTTAAAACAAGAAGCATTGTGAAGATTTACCCACAATCAACAGCTCCACCCACTCCCCAAACAGGAGTTCCCTGTTGTATTACAGAAGTGGAGCGAGAAAAAAATCAAATAAATATTATTCTGTGAATGTGTTTGTTTCTAAAGCAGGTTCAGATGGGCTGAAACAACAATCTGTCCCACAAGAAGAGGATACCAGTAGCCCTCCTGCTCTGAACTCTCACTATGCATATTGCTGCAAGTCATCTGCCATACAATTGTCAAAACAAGTAAGCCATTGAGTTTACAACAGACTTCAATACAATGCCTGAATATTAACACCCCCAAGAGTGGAAATTCATCCTTGTTCAAAAGAGAGAAAAATGCATCTCTCACTGACACCCTTGCTTACACAGTTTGACTTATAGTTTTCTTGATGACTGCAGAAAACAAAATTAGAAAGTATGAGCTTCTGTGCTTCATAGGCTGGGGTATAGGACTCTGGGAAGTTTGCAGCAGAAGGCTTTTTACAAGAAAATGAAAATTTAATAAGTTGAAGTTTAGAAATCTGTGGGGTTTTTGCAAAATAATTGTCTAAAAATATCTTTCAGGCATAAAGGAGAAAGTTGTCAGGGGAAAAAAAACCATACAGATACAGTGAAAGAAAGTGGATACAGCTGAGCTGAGCATGGCCCCTGGCATGCAGGGGGGTTTAGACCTACGCCTTGCACAGCCCGCACTAGTACATCTATTGTATCCTTCTCTTGTTCTTCCTCTAGACTGATGAATAAGCAAATATTCTCATAAGATCACCTCCAGCAGACAACTTTGATGTATATTGTTAACTTATTCTGGGGCAGCTTTAATGTTTGTTCTGTCTGTTCAAGAAAACGTGTTGAACAATCTATCTTATACAGAGAGCATTTGCTCTTTGTGACTTCTTCTGGTTCATTTTCATCGGCTAAAGTGATAGATTAATGATGTATCAACACTCCCTCTGCAGGGACCTGACTGTGGGTTTTCTCCATTCTGAGCTAGTGCCCTAGACAACAGACACTTCTGAACCTATACAAGGGGAGAGGAGGGGGAGGAAATAAGAGAACAAAAGAAAGAGGTCAGTTTTGCTTTGAAGGAAAAGAAGGAAAACATTTACAAGCCTGAAAATTGCTGAAGAGACAAAACATTTTTAGTGGTAGTTCAGAAAATTAGCTGTGCAATGAATTACATATATAGCATTTGAATGAACCCTTTTACCTCATTAATGTCTTTTATAATATGGTAGTACTTGAATGTGACATAAGGCTGAGAGAGTTGGGGTTGTTCAGCCTGAAGAAGACTCCAGAGAGACCTCATAGTGGCCCTCCAGTATCTAAAGGGGGCCTACAAGAAAGTTGGGGAGCAACTTTCTACTAGGGCAGGTAGTGAGAGGAGAAGGGGTAATGGCTTAAAACTTGAAGAGAGGACTTTTAAATTAAACATTAGAAGGAAGTTCTTTGCTATGAGTGTGATGAGACACTGGAACAGGTTACCTAGGGAAACTTGGGCAGCCCTCTCCCTGGAAGTGTTCAAGGGCAGGTTTGATGGTGCTCTGAGCAACCTGGTCTAGTGGGAGGTGTTCATGCCAATGCAAGAGGGGGTGGATCTAGATGATCTTTAGGGTTCCTTCCAACTCTAGCCATTCTGTAATTCTGAATGGTCTTTAAAAATACATATATTGCAACAGTAACATGATTTTATTGTACTTAGTATTTCCGTATTTAATGCAGCAGAAACTACCACTTCTTGTCTCTAATTTCACATGACATGATGAGTAAATCTTACATTTCACCACTGTCATGAGTTACTTTCTGTCAATGCTTCTCCATAGACCAAGTCTTCCTGTAGGCTCTCAGTTTCTCAGTGCAGAAGTTGCAAAGCATTTGGGTAAGTCCAGCTGCCATGAGGTTCCTCCTTTTCTGGGCAAATTATCTCTGCAGTTGAACTTATTTGATTTCTTCTACCAAATCCATAATATTTGAAAAGGAAAGGTTAGGGTGTGAACATGACACATTTTGCCATGAGTATATATGAAACTAAAGATTGAAATTTTTCATAAATTTATTTTAAAAATAAATCTATTTAATAAACTCAGATCCTCCAGAGCAAATCCACTGTACATATTTTCCTTTACCTGTCTCTGAAATAATTCTAACAACTGTCATAAGGTCACCTCTAAGCCAGGATAACTCAAGAAAAATATCTTTCTTAAAAACAACACTTAATAATTTAGAGTTTGGATGCATATGACGATATTCCTCCAGGCACTTCCCACAAGTGGATTCTGAAGATTAACATCCAAGCTGATGTTTGCACTAGTGATCGTAACTTACAGGTAAATAAGCACAGTTTACTTTCTTGTCAGTGTTATGCTAGAAACTAGTGCTAGCTTGCACACTCGTCCTAGTGGACATGCCTCAGAGGTGGAGGGACCTCTGTGCCTCTCAGAACATGTCTTCTCTATACAACAGACATGGGATTTGCTGCATCAGGGACTTTCCTTGCACAGGAAAAAGCTCAACTCTGCAAGCTAGTTCTGCAGCTCTGGATTTCATAGCTGGAAAAGTGTGACCTTAATACCTTCTTACTATGCTTTATTGCTAATCATGAACACATCTTTAATTTCTAACTTTTGGTATACACCATCACTGTGCTGCAGCTTTAATATTTATGTCTCTGCAAGAACACATTGAATAACCATCCTTATACAGATGTAGAGGACACTGCACTAACTACAGTTTCATTTTCTCTAGTAAGTTCAACATTAGAGCTACTTAGTCTTTTTCACATATGAGTATAGTTGTGTTTGTCTCTGTGAAAGAGCTTTAATAAGAAACAAAAGTATAAGAGGTATTTGTCTCAAATGTATGTAGAATAAAGTCAGAAGCAAAACACTGTTCTTACCTAATCCAAACTTCTGCATAACATGGCTCACAGAAATTTACCATATAATTTTGTCAGTGTTTTCTGCAATGTACTTTCAGGGGAATAATAGGAGCTTCATGCTAAGAGTTTTGGGAAATTTAGCTAGTTCTTATCCCCCCGAATTCCAAGGAGATGTTTATATGCCAACTCTTTCCTATTTCAATATTGACTAGTATTTTCCTAAGAATTAAATATAAAAAATACAAGTAAATCCTGCTGGCATTCTTCTACAGCCTAGGTCCTCGAGGAAACAAGGTAATCAAAGCTGCTGCACATTCAAAAGACTCAGTTTATCCTGAAAAGAAAACATCCCTTCAGTTTGCTCTATGAAGCTAAAGATAGAAAAAAATATCTTGTTACATAGTAGTAAATCTACTTAATAAGCAGTATCTCATCAGAATAAACTCTTTAAAAAATTGCTGCTACAATTTTTATTTTATTATGTGAGAGGAATTACATGGAAAAGTTAAGAATAGATTGGAGACAAAAGCTTGAATTGATATGAATGTTATGTTCTAGTGGGTTGTTTAATGACCTAGTTTTCTAACCTTTTCTTGCAGTATACAGAAAGTTAATAGGTGGTGTTCTGATAATAATTTTCTCATGTTTATTTCTTTTTGCATACCAGTGAAGTTGAACTGCAAGGGAGTTGGTTTAAACTGCATATACTAGATATTACAGCATATTTCCCTAGTGGTTTGAAGCTTAGTGGCCACAACCGAATGCATAATATTTGACTGACTGAAAGTAAGGTGTATTTTAACCTGTAATTATTAATTGTGGACAAAAGAAGTAACTGCCATGTTAATAAATTTCATTAAGTTCAGGCTGCTCTGTCAGGGCAATGTGGCCTTGTAATCAGGGTGCTCCACTGGGAGACAAGAGCAGTAACATTTGGCTTTCACAAACCTGTAGGGTCACCTTGGGCAAATCAACATTTGTCTCTCTCTTCCTTTGTACACCACTGCTATCCAATTTATTAAAGAGCAGAATCTCTACCTTAAGCCATTTTGTATTTTTCAAGACCTATCTATACTTGTATGCGCTCTAACCTGGTGCTCAGAAGTAACAGAAGGAACAGTGATGTTACAAGACATGACTCAAACAGTGTCTAATACTTGCATGATATACAGGAAATAACTTTCAGTCCTCATGGGCAAATGTATACATAATATTTAAGGACTACGACTTGTGATCCTGACGAAATACATGTTTCTGATATAAAATGTACACATGCTTAAAATAGTCAGGTAACCAGGTGGTTGACCACTGTTCTCCAAAATAATCAGCATATAGCTGGAGATGTCAAATTATGATAGTAGTCAAAACTAGTTGTTTTCATAAGTTTTTTTCATACGAGTTTTCCTTTCAAAAACTAGGTTGAAAGAAAACTAAATCAGAACAAAAACTGGAGGTTATCCTGGAATGACATAGGAAAAAAATTAAGTAGAAAAAAAAAGGATTAACATAGCTAAAACTATCTCAAATTCCTTTAAAACTAAAAAAGCTTAGTGCATTAAATAGTGGATCTCTTTCATATATACAACAGATGGGTGAAGCAAGCAGAAGAAAATTCAAACTGCAGAGCACTAAAAAATAAAATAATAATAATAATAAAAATTGTAAAAAGTGATGGGAAGTCTTCAGTTGGAATATCTTCTAGCAGAAACTTAATTCACATCGTCTGGACAGAACTTTTCAGGGAAGATTAAGTCTCTCAGGGAAGAGTAAGTTAGGAGGTGGCTTCCTAGATTCCTTCTGGCCCCAGATTCATATAGCCTCAGAAGAAGTCAACATAAAGGAGGAGTTTGACATGGTAGATGAGCACTGGGTTAGGGATCAGTTGAGTAATCTGGACATCCATAAATTGATGGGTCCGGATAAAATGCACCCAAGGGTGCTGAGGGAGCTGGTGGAGGTCATTGCTAGGCCACTCTCCATCATCTTCAGTAAGTCATGGGTAACAGGAGAGGTGCCTGAGGACTGGAGGATAGCAAATGTCACACCAGTCTACAAGAAGGGCAAGAAGGAGGACCCGGGTAACTATAGACCGGTCAGCCTCACCTCCATCCCTGGAAAGGTGATGGAACAACTTGTTCTTGTCACTATCTCCAGGCACATCAAGGACATGGGGGTCATCAAGAGCAGTCAACATGGTTTTATCAAGGGTAAATCATGTTTGACTAACCTCATAGCCTTCTATGAGGAAATTACTAGGTGGATAGATGATGGTAGAGCGGTAGATGTGGTTTATCTTGATTTCAGTAAAGCATTTGACACCGTCTCCCACAGCATCCTTGTAGAAAAGTTGATCAGGTATGGGTTTGGTGACCAGGAAGTGAGGTGGATTAGGAACTGGTTGAAAGGAAGGAGTCAGAGAGTTGTAGTCAATGGGGCAGAATCTGGTTGGAGGTGTGTGACTAGTGGAGTCCCACAGGGGTCGGTACTGGGACCGGTGTTGTTCAACATCTTCATCAACGACCTGGATGAGGGTATAGAATGTACCCTCAGCAAGTTTGCTGATGACACTAAGCTGGGAGGAGTGGCTGACACACCAGAAGGCTGTGCTGCCATTCAGAGAGACTTAGATAGGTTGGAGAGTTGGGCGGGGAGAAACATGATGAAATTCAACAAGGGGAAGTGCAGAGTTTTACATTTGGGGAAGAACAACACCATGTCCCAGTACAGGTTGGGGGCTGAACTGCTGGAGAGTAGTGTAGGTGAAAGAGACCTGGGGGTCCTGGTAGACAGGAGGATGACCATGAGCCAGCAATGTGCCCTTGTGGCCAAGAAGGCCAATGGCATCCTGGGGTGCATTAGAAAGGGTGTGGTTAGTAGGTCAAGAGAGGTTCTCCTCCCCCTCTATTCTGCATTGGTGAGGCCGCATCTGGAGTATTGTGTCCAGTTCTGGGCCCCTCAGTTCAAGAAGGACAGGGAACTGCTTGAAAGAGTCCAGCGCAGAGCTACAAAGATGATTAAGGGAGTGGAACATCTCCCTTATGAGGAAAGGCTGAGGGAGCTGGGTCTCTTTAGCTTGGAGAAAAGGAGACTGAGGGGTGACCTCATCAATGTTTACAAATATGTAAAGGGTGAGTGTCAGGGAGATGGAGTTAGGCTTTTCTCAGTGATGACCAGTGATAGGACAAGGGGTAATGGGTGCAAATTGGAGCATAGGAGGTTCAAGGTGAATATCAGAAAAAAATTTTTTACTGTAAGAGTGACAGAGCACTGGAAGAGGCTGCCCAGAGAGGTTGTGGAGTCTCCTTCACTGGAGACGTTCAAAACCCACCTGGATGCGTTCCTGTGTGATGTGCTCTAGGTGATCCTGCTCTGGCAGGGGGGGTTGGACTAGATGATCTTTTGAGGTCCCTTTCAACCCCTAACATTCTATCATTCTATGATTCTATGATTCCTACCTATTCAAATGCTACTATAGAAATCATGGAGTCATTTGAAACTTCACCCACCCTGTACAGAAGTCAGTGTGTGTGCCTTTCAGAAAAGGGCTGAACTGGCAAGAAGCCTGGCGCCTCAGTCTTCTGTTTCTGAAAAAAAATATTATGAGACATTAGGTATCAGAGTTGGATGACACAAGTTTTCAGAAAAGGAAGATTCTAATTTTTAATTATTCTTTTCCCATGTTAAAACTTTTAAGGACTCTAAATAGCAGTTAAAACAAATAAACTAGCAAATTTTATGTGAGTAACAGCTATACAATCTTCTGTCCACCAAGAGACACATTAGAGCAAAGCAGTGCTCCATTCTAATATTGTGGATTCAATGCCAAAAGCCAGATGCTTCAGAAAAGACGCAAAGAACTAACAATAGGAATAATTCTCTCCTGAAATATTTTATTTTGATTTTCAAATGTGAGAGATCAATTTAAACCTGAAGCTGGGACTTCTCAAAGCCTTTTCAACATCCTTTTTTAGCATTAAGTAACCTCTTATTGTGATTTGTATAAATGACAAGCTCTTTGAACTTTGGTATGGAGATAATCTAAGATGTGTCCTGTTACATGCTGTTGGTAAAGCAACGCTTTGCTGATTATATGGAAAAGGTAAGAAAGATGGTGCACACTAAGGAAAAGTATTAATTTAATTCATCAAAGTCTAATCAACCTAATTTATAAGGACTGGGCTATTAACAGCAAGAATGGAGACTACACATAACAATATAAATCATACTTACATGTAATGACTTGCATCACTGAGACATTCAGCTGCAATTAATAGGATAAGCTAAGTCTTTATTCTGAAGAAGACTAGTTTAAATTGCTCAGCTAGTAGTCAAATGGTTTTTGAAGACTGGGCTTAAATCTCTAATGCATTCATGGTCACTAATACCTTAGAAAAGTATAGTGAGAAATAAAATCACTCTGCACATTTATTGACAAGCACTGTGAAGCATATCACTCAAAGACTAAGATTAAACAAAATTCCAAACAAAAAACCTACAAAGAAACAAAAGGAAGTTTTAGTATTTTTTTTTCTGTGAAGCTTCCTAGTGAACAGCTCTTACACAAGTATATTCTTACTTCCCAAACAATTCTAGACAAGTAATATAGCTACAATTTGCTTGTTACTGTGCTAAAGAAAAATCTAGGAACATAACTATTGAATTAAGGTAACGAACAAGGTTTTGAGAATATTTGATTTTTTTATTAATTAAAAAAATTAAGAAAAAACAGATGGATTTTTAAAATTTATTCTTTAAATTCCTGTTTTGTTCTGTTGTTTTTTCAAATAGAGGTAGAAGCCATAACAATGTGATTGGCTCTGTTCTAAATAAAATTATTTTATTAAACAAGGAGAACTGCTTTTTCTGTTACCTCTTTCAAGTCCCAATTTTCAGCAGACTTGAGTATAGCATAACATTTTGTAGTGTGTATTGACTGGATAACAAAGGGTTAAGGGAAGTACAGCAGCTGGGAAAGAAAGCGGGAAGAAGTGAGATATTAAATGTTTTACTTGACTCTCAAGTGTCACAAGTGTTCACTTAAGAGTCTGTGACATTCCCTCCCTTTTAGTCTTGGGAAAAAAAAAATAAAATCTTTTTAAATTTTGACCATGTGGTTAAACCCCACTGAAGTCAACAAGGCAACGGGATAAATTGGAGCCTTAAGGAAGCTGAATGGTGACAGACAGTTCTGGGATCAGTTGGGTATTTGCTGCAGTATGAACAAGCAGTTGGGTTTCTCCTCATACTGTCTGTCTCCTGTCATTCTTTTAACATCCACAGGGTCTGAAGGCTGAAAGTTGAGCATCTCTTGAAAGGGCAGCCTCAGCCAGCTCCTCTTGACAGGATTTTGATGCAGAACAGCAACAGCAAGTCAGGCTGGGGAGATCCTCTACATCTGTTTTCAGCAATTAATCCCCTAGAGGTAACTAAACTCACATGCAACTAATTTTGCAGTGTTTTAGCTAAAACGTGATTGAGTGAGCAGACTGGAAATAGAAGAAATTTCATATTTATTTTGTGAAAACAAATGAAGAGGCCATTAACCTTGCAATAGAACTGATTACTCTATATGTTTTAAAATACTAGTCCTTTCTCTTCCCAGGCTTGAGAACTGTGCAACAGTTTTGGTGACAATCAAGATGATGCTACTTGTCAACACTAAGCCAAGACGGATTATTGTGATGAGGGAATCACCACTCTCCAAACATAAACATGAAATCTAACCTCATAAACTCCTGCAGCCTTTCTTGGTATCCATCAGATCTAAGTTTGCTTCTCTTTCTCGGAGAAAAAGTAATCAAGAGCTATTTCAGAGTGCATTAAGATAATTTCCTACACCTTTCTGAAATAAATGAAACTCTCTCTTAGGAGATAGTATCTCTTGTGGCTTGAATATCAGAGTCCTTGTATTTCTAAAATATCTGGGATCACAAAAAAGTTAATTCTATTGCTATGTTTTCAGGTTTACTTAAGTTCATCAGATTTTATGTGTCTAAAAATTCCACTGCCAATGTACAGACTTAATGACAGTTTTGCTTTAGATACATTTGCTTTTGTGCATAGATACAGATATTTAACAAAACAAAATTTCTTTGAAATGATGGCAAAGTATGTATCAAAATCTGTTTACTCTGGATTACCACAAAATAAATGTTAAAAATTACTAGCTTTAATCAAAATCAAGTCAGGCTGTATATTATTTTTTTTTTTTATCCCCAGTTACTAGTTCTCATATGGTATGGGCTGATCAAAACAGAAGTGTCCTACTGAACAAAAACTGATTTAAAACAATGTTTTAAGATGTACCCACACAGTGTGAACAAACCTGGGAGCAGGAGAAGTAAGATACCTGAGCAAGTGTTTGTCTAAAAGGTGTACCTTATAACAATTTTAATCGTTATCATCTTCCAGTTCCCCTTTGCTTACAAACTAGTTTTCAGCTTATTAACTGTTATATATATATATACCCTCTGTATTTATACACTCATATCTGACAGGGGGATATCAACATATTATTAAAATATTAGTAGCTAAGTAGAGGACAAAACCCTAGATAACTACCCCTAATAATGCGTAAAAATCTGCCCAGAGAGGTCAAGTAAATTACTGTCAAATACTGAAGAAATCACACAAGATGTGACAAAGTCACAGGAAATCAGGTTTTGCAAATTCTGCTTCTCCTGCAACTGCCTGTCTCGCTTCCTGGCTGTGTTCAAAGCAATTTCCAGGGCAGACCCTATTTAGCCATGACTCAACGTGAAAGAATCCCATTAGGAGCTTGGTCACCTGCAATTTCTGAGACCACACTGTTTTGGAAACATTTATTTCTTCTGTGTTAGAAAGTCAAACTTAAACTCAACCTCATTCTGGTGTGTCTGTCCTGGCCACTTCCCCCCCTCCCCACAAGAGCACTTCAGGATGAACTTTATTCACTCTTTTGGAGAAGCTTCATAGCACAGGCTGCAGACAAACCTACAGTGGACAGGTTCTCTGTAAACTTTATAACATATTGCTTAGCCAATACACACAGGTCTTCACCTTCAAGCTCTCTCCTTTTCTACTGTAGTACTGATTTTTATTTTTTTTTTTTACGTTTTAATCAATTACTTAGACAAGCATAGAATTCATCAGCCAAACCTGTACTTAATCCAAATATGAATTAAAGCTACTGCTTCCAAGCAGTAGGTTAATATAAAGATAAATAAATAAATAAATAAGTATTTAAGTTACAGTTTAAAATTGTAACAATATTTTAAGAACTGAGCATGCATCCTCTAGCTTCTACTCTAATCATTAAGAAAGTGTGACTGGGATGCAGAGATATGTGGATTAGCTAATTTGAAAGGTCAAAGCATATAAATAGTTATTGCTGATTTAAATTTTTTTTACCTTTAATATTAAGATCAAGATCCTTTGTTTTAGTAGTCCTTTCTCTTCCCAGGCTTGAGAACTGTGCAACAGTTTTGGTGACAATCAAGATGATGCTACTTGTCAACACTAAGCCAAGACGGATTATTGTGATGAGGGAATCACCACTCTCCAAACATAAACATGAAATCTAACCTCATAAACTCCTGCAGCCTTTCTTGGTATCCATCAGATCTAAGTTTGCTTCTCTTTCTCGGAGAAAAAGTAATCAAGAGCTATTTCAGAGTGCATTAAGATAATTTCCTACACCTTTCTGAAATAAATGAAACTCTCTCTTAGGAGATAGTATCTCTTGTGGCTTGAATATCAGAGTCCTTGTATTTCTAAAATATCTGGGATCACAAAAAAGTTAATTCTATTGCTATGTTTTCAGGTTTACTTAAGTTCATCAGATTTTATGTGTCTAAAAATTCCACTGCCAATGTACAGACTTAATGACAGTTTTGCTTTAGATACATTTGCTTTTGTGCATAGATACAGATATTTAACAAAACAAAATTTCTTTGAAATGATGGCAAAGTATGTATCAAAATCTGTTTACTCTGGATTACCACAAAATAAATGTTAAAAATTACTAGCTTTAATCAAAATCAAGTCAGGCTGTATATTATTTATTTTTTTTATCCCCAGTTACTAGTTCTCATATGGTATGGGCTGATCAAAACAGAAGTGTCCTACTGAACAAAAACTGATTTAAAACAATGTTTTAAGATGTACCCACACAGTGTGAACAAACCTGGGAGCAGGAGAAGTAAGATACCTGAGCAAGTGTTTGTCTAAAAGGTGTACCTTATAACAATTTTAATCGTTATCATCTTCCAGTTCCCCTTTGCTTACAAACTAGTTTTCAGCTTATTAACTGTTATATATATATATACCCTCTGTATTTATACACCCATATCTGACAGGGGGATATCAACATATTATTAAAATATTAGTAGCTAAGTAGAGGACAAAACCCTAGATAACTACCCCTAATAATGCGTAAAAATCTGCCCAGAGAGGTCAAGTAAATTACTGTCAAATACTGAAGAAATCACACAAGATGTGACAAAGTCACAGGAAATCAGGTTTTGCAAATTCTGCTTCTCCTGCAACTGCCTGTCTCGCTTCCTGGCTGTGTTCAAAGCAATTTCCAGGGCAGACCCTATTTAGCCATGACTCAACGTGAAAGAATCCCATTAGGAGCTTGGTCACCTGCAATTTCTGAGACCACACTGTTTTGGAAACATTTATTTCTTCTGTGTTAGAAAGTCAAACTTAAACTCAACCTCATTCTGGTGTGTCTGTCCTGGCCACTTCCCCCCCTCCCCACAAGAGCACTTCAGGATGAACTTTATTCACTCTTTTGGAGAAGCTTCATAGCACAGGCTGCAGACAAACCTACAGTGGACAGGTTCTCTGTAAACTTTATAACATATTGCTTAGCCAATACACACAGGTCTTCACCTTCAAGCTCTCTCCTTTTCTACTGTAGTACTGATTTTTATTTTTTTTTTTTACGTTTTAATCAATTACTTAGACAAGCATAGAATTCATCAGCCAAACCTGTACTTAATCCAAATATGAATTAAAGCTACTGCTTCCAAGCAGTAGGTTAATATAAAGATAAATAAATAAATAAATAAGTATTTAAGTTACAGTTTAAAATTGTAACAATATTTTAAGAACTGAGCATGCATCCTCTAGCTTCTACTCTAATCATTAAGAAAGTGTGACTGGGATGCAGAGATATGTGGATTAGCTAATTTGAAAGGTCAAAGCATATAAATAGTTATTGCTGATTTAAATTTTTTTTACCTTTAATATTAAGATCAAGATCCTTTGTTTTAGGGATTTGCAAGTCATTGCATTTTAGAAATAACAGAACCTGTTGTTCCAAACAAATATGTGTCTT
>NW_009953947.1:407837-425937 GCF_000747805.2 Chaetura pelagica
TTTCCCTATGGACCTCTTCTGTGGCCAAATCTGATGATTAATTGCTTCCACGCTTATCCTCAAAAGATATCAGTCTCTTCTCTTCAGCCCTCAAATCCAGGAATAATTTAATAATTCTCCACCTCCTCAACCCTCTAACTGGTTGTTGAAAGTGAAATAATTTTATTCCTTCAAACCAAGGATAAATTTGGATTATTGACAGAATCAAGGGTCTTAATTTTCAAATGGCTTTTGCAGGTTGCTCCAGAGATATCTTAGCCCTTGCTCTGATAGCAGTTGATAGTCTCCATGTGTCCAGAAAGGTAGGAAACATTTAGATAATATTTTGCTTGGCAGTAGTTTAGCTGCCCTGGCTGATGGCAAGAAAAAACAGAACTGTTTCAAGCGTTGCCATAAATTGATGGTCCGTTCCCCCTATACCTTTAAAGTACAGGAAGAAGGTCTGTGCTTGAGAAAATTTTCTGGGTGGATCTGCTCTCAGATAAGTCTTGGACTGCAGCAATCATTGTTCAAGGTTGAATTGCTTAGCTTGAAGCAAGCACAACCAGGATGATTTCTACAGGATAGTCAGTCATACACAATGAGTTATGATGAAAATTTACTTTCACTTAAAGAACATCATTGTTGGAAACTTCAAGGAAAATGCTGTTTTAGGAAGATGTAAATTCTGTGAAAAGTGAAAAGCATAGCAAAAATACAGAATAAAGAGATAAGTATCAATTGCAAGTACTGATAGGTGGATTGCTATGCTATCTAAAGAATTATGTTCACGTTTTACAGTTTTTCTCACTTGGAACACATCATCTCTGCATGCTAGATTGCACCAATGATTATCATGCAGTGAACTCAGTGTGTCTTTTTGCATCAATGAACTATATGTTCTCATAAAAAGCATGCAGAGCTCTTAAAAAATAGAATGAAAAAAAGCATTGGATAAAATCCAACTCAGAGATTTATTCTGGTTTTTATATGAAAAAAAGTGAATCTACTTTATGATCCCTCTGGGTACCACAGTTCTTAAACCTTGTGGATTTTAATATGAGTATATGAAATCATACAGATTTGAATAAGATTTATGACCTATGTACACTTAAATCATTGTCTACACATGGCAAAAAAAAACCCTCAAATCATCTCATCACTAGTTTCTTCTCACCCTAAACTTATTCTTAAAATATTTTAAACCTGATAAAAGAAGCTTGGGAGATGTCACAAGTTTAAACTATTTTTCTATCATCGGGTCAATAAGATTTCATGTATTTTCAGACAATTTTATGATTTACAGTTCTCACATTCCAGTCTGGCTCTGACTATAACAAGGTCCCAGTGACTGTCACATCCATGAGTCACGTTATTAATCCACTGCCAGACTCCGTTTGAACTGCTACATTTGTAAAGGAGCCAGCATGAAGCAGTTTTTTTGCAGACTGTCTGCTAGTTCCTTAGTTCCTATGAAACTAAAGAAGTTTCATAAACTTCAATACTATTCCAGCCGAGTATAGCCACTGATAGTCCCTTGGTGCTTATCTCAACTCTTTTGACTTATTAGGTGTCTAAATAGCAGTAGCATGCAAGTATCACAGTCACAGAACATGTATTTTATAGACACACCAGAGAAATGTTTGAAAATGAGAGTGACAACAAAACGTGTTTAGTGCACTGGTTCACAGAGACAAATCTTAAAGAGCTTACTACATCCAATAATACCTTTAGCAATCAGTTTTTCTAGTGCTGTCTTATTACATTCTGGATCATTAAACCATTGATGCTAAAGACTTACTCAAGATGGCATGGCTCTAGAGGCAGGCAATCTGACTACATTCTTCGCATTCATAGAAGGGATTGAAATCTTTACTTGCTGCTCAGAAATATTAGCCTAATAAATGGATAAGAACGATGGTACAGCATGTGAACAATTGTATTGCAAATATATTTTACATTTTGAACTGTTTTAATTAATGGACTACTTAAGACTGACTCAAGGGCTGAGTCCTTTTGTATGACATGACATTAAGAAACAGCATCAAAATTACTGCTCTTTATCAGGAGACTTCACACTGGAAATCAGCAGAGAAATCAATAAAGGCAGTCAGACAAATCAGGGACTGTGAGAAAGCCACGAGACAAAGTTGGCCACAGTACATCAACAGTTAAACAACTGCTAGTTTCCTTCTGTAGCATGAAAGGAAAGTTAAGGGGGCATTTTGAAGGAAAATAACACAACAGCTATGTTAGTATTAAATATGCTGTGATATGGTAAAAAAATCAAATTCACTTGCTTTAAAATTGATGAAGTTTGAAAAACGGGTGTTGAAAAGTAGTAATAAGGTTGGAGATTTAGCTGGTCTTTCAATATTTAATCAGAGATAAAAGGAGGGCCTTTACTATTAAGACAAGCTGATAGATTATCTACATATGGAAAGGGAGATGACAAGACAAAATGGATGGTGCATTGCAATAGCTGTCAGAGCAGATTTGGTATATAAGACTACAATTGTCAAAGCCAGACAAAGGATTTTTTATAGCAGAAGTGGAAGATGATGAAAGCCCAGATAAGAGTTTTTGCTGCAGATGGATAGGAAGGGACATATCCTAGACCTGGATAAGGGAGGAACAGGACCTCATAGATATTGTTTGGAATTGGTGATCTAGTGTGTAAGTGACTATGGGTATCACTAAGTAGATCACCATCCTGACTGTCAGCATGATTAAGGAAAGGCACCAGGCAACATAGGAAATTGGAAAAGACAGGATCAAGAAAAGGAGGAGCAACAACAAAATGTCCATTCAAAGTAAACAGTTCAATTTGTATTTGCAGAAAGAATTACTTAAATACAGAAAACTTGACTTAAGGTACTCAAAAGTCCAATGGAAGTTAACTGAAGCCATTTGCATTCAGGTATAATTCTTAAAATTCAACTTGCAAGGACATGTCAACATTTGAGCTGATCTCCCTAGGTTCTCCTCACATGCAGTAAAGAAAAATAAGTACATCTAGGAAACACCTTGGGTTGACTCATCTTTGAATTCCATATTTGGATTAGTTGGTTTGTTATCTCTATTACTTTCCAGTGACTGCAAAGGGAACTTTGGATAACCGGTTCCAGCATCAATGTATCTCATAGAAAACTGTTGATCTGCTTTTGGCTTGCAGAATCCCACCTTTGAATTAATATTTTGTACACATCAGTAATAATGAACACCTCCTTGGTCCAAAATACTCTAAAATCATTTTAGAGTATATCCAAAACATCTGAACAAGTCACATGGGCTGAAAACATAAGAATTCACTGGCAGTATGAAATATATTCCTCTACTGTTAAAATTCTGCAGTCAGGAAGGACATTTACAGCCATGTTGAGTTATGCCCCGAGACTTCTTTTAACTCTAAAGGTCACCTTTGCATTTTATCATGTCCAGATACTACTCTGAAATCACAGACTATTAGGGGAATGTTTGTCACCATGCCACAGGGCAGGAAATAAAAATATTTTTGTAAAAGACAGACATTAGGTTAATTACTAAATTTTGCTTATATATTTATTTCTAGTACTGAGGGTCACAGTTCTAATTCTGTCTCATTTTGTATGTAAATACATTTATTTACAATGCATGCAAATGCATGTGCAGATTATTTACAAGGATGCTGCATCTCTATTCCAGTAGTGATAGCAGAGCCAAAAACTCCCTCAATCATATCCCCTTAACATCTGCTTGCCTTTTTATACATACACATTTGGGGATAAAATTCTTTGAACTTACTCACCTCTCTAACTACTTAGCCCAGAGAGTATAGAAAAAGGTAATTTCATGCAAGAGACCTTGGCTGGGGATGATTTCAAATACTGAATTATGAAAGTTACAAAAATACCAACATAATCCATCCTCCCTCTTGGGTGGATACTTCTCATTATTCTCTCTGTATAGGTTCAAACTCAGTTTTAAAATGGAGGTTAAGGAGGGTACAGACACTGATGCTCACAGTCAACCTGTATTTGTGCTGCATCGCTTACATACTGGAAAGGAAAGCTCAGCGTGGCTCTTTGCATTGATACATGTCCAATTTATTTCCCTTTTTCAGGCTGGAGTGGTTCTGAGAATATTTTAGCTGATGACCTGGCAGAAATCTGAAACTACTGCCAGACTAGCAGGCTACTGCCAGGCATCAACTCTGCTCCCCAGTATGGTCTCAGGCTATTTGGATTGGATCTGTGCTGTTAGGTGAGCTGTCGTCTGGCCACTTCCACCACTCTTCCTGCATCAAAGACATAGTCTAACCCTCAGCCTTCAGCATTTACAAAGCACTGTTGTTTTGTATTTCTAGGTGAGGGAAGGAGTTGAAAGTCTAGACTGGCATTCTTCACCTTGACACTGTGTAGAAGCAGTTCAGCTAATTAGTTCAGCATCTGCCAACACACTGGCATGCTGCACGGAAATGCTTCTTACTTCCAGAAATAACAAAGCAAGAACACGGAATAGGCATGCATTTCACACAAAAACAAAGGAAGTTTTACAGTCTGTAACATGTACTCCTATCTGATCCTACAGAGCTGTGAAGAATTTTCTTACATCTCTCAGAGAAGGAAATAATTTAGAAATTATAGGCATACAAGTGGCAGGAAACCTCAATAAGGACCATTGGTCTAGCATTAGTGGTTAGACACCACAGGATTACTTAGTCAGAAAGCAATGCTCTGACACAAAACCCAAATCTTACTGGCAAATCCTTGTAACTTTGTAGCAGCCATGGAAATAGGGAATTGCTAGGGTGAGGTTTGCATTGCCTTACTGTTGAGCTCAAGACCAACAGTAAAAGATGAAAAGCCACAAGTCTCACAGGAAAAGATCAGAAGAGATTCAAGGCATCTTATTTTATCAGAATGGAGCCAGATGCAACTCAGATTGTCCAACAATCCTTGTTGGTTTAATCATGGGAAAAAAAAAATAAATAAAAAAAAATATATATATATCTGGAGCATGATTCTGACAGTCACTTTATCCAGAATTGGCATGAAATATTAATAGGCACCAGTAATAGTTTGTTTTATCAGAAGAAAAAGAATACTTTCTACCCACATCTTTCATCTCTTACTGACTGCTATTGCTATGATTACTTTTCACTATACTTCCTTTCAAGGTCTTTTAATTTATTTTATTATTTTTTTTCTAAGTAAATTTTTAACTCATCGAAATAGAAAAAATGAGTTAGAAAGAACCGTGGAGGTTTCCAATCCAGGCTCTTTCTCAGAAGATGGCTGACTTCAAAGTTAGGTCAAATAACTCAGGGCATCATCAGGTGTTCCGAAATATTCTGAGGACAGAAATTCCACAGGGACTCTAGTCAATTTAATCCAGTGATCAAACCTTCTTATTGAACATATGAGAAAAGTTATTACAGACAGAATTTCTGCTATTGCTAGTTGTGACTTTTGTCCCTTTATTTTTTGGTTGTGACCTTCTGAGAAGAATTTGATTGTCTTCTACTTTTGTCTTCAGGTATGTAAATTAGAGGTGTAAAGATTTCCCGGGGAAGAGATAAGTATATATGAAATTTGACACAATATTTCAGACTAGGTCTCGAAAGCATGAAACAGAATAAACTGATCACTTGCTTTGACCCACTGGCTACGATCTTCACAAAGTAGCCCAGCGTGCAGCCAGCCTATGTACTGCTAACATTTTTAGCCTGTTGAATATCAGTTACTTCCCCATTTGTCCTGATGCCTGCGTTAGTTTGTCCTGGATGCAGAACTTCTCATGTGTCTTCGTTGAAAGCTGTGGCACTACTCCTTTTCCATCCTTCCAGCTTGCCAAGGACTTTCCTCTGAAAAGCAGCCCTGCCCTGCTGCAGCTTGTCACTACTCCTGCAGGTGCCACTTGAGAAATGGGTAAGATTGCTTTCCTGCCCCATTTTCATAGAATCATAGAATCATAGAATCTTAGGGGCTGGAAGGGACCTCGAGAGATCATCTAGTCCAACCCCCCTGCCAGAGCAGGGTCACCTAGAGTACATCACACAGGAACTCATCCAGGTGGGTTTTGAATGTCTCCAGTGAGGGAGACTCCACAACCTCCCTGGGCAGTCTGTTCCAGTGCTCTGTCACTCTTACAGTAAAAAAATTTTTTCGGATATTCACCTTGAACTTCCTATGCTCCAATTTACACCCATTACCCCTTGTCCTATCACTGGTCATCACTGAGAAAAGCCTAACTCCATCCCCCTGACACTCACCCCTTACATATTTGTAAACATTGATGAGGTCACCCCTCAGTCTCCTTTTCTCCAAGCTAAAGAGACCCAGCTCCCTCAGCCTTTCCTCATAAGGGAGATGTTCCACTCCCCTAATCATCTTCGTAGCTCTGCGCTGGACTCTTTCGAGCAGTTCCCTGTCCTTTTTGAACTGAGGGGCCCAGAACTGGACACAATACTCCAGATGTGGCCTCACCAATGCAGAATAGAGGGGGAGGAGAACCTCTCTTGACCTACTAACCACACCCTTTCTAATACACCCCAGGATGCCATTGGCCTTCTTGGCCACAAGGGCACATTGCTGGCTCATGGTCATCCTCCTGTCTACCAGGACCCCCAGGTCTCTTTCACCTACACTACTCTCCAGCAGTTCAGCCCCCAACCTGTACTGGGACATGGTGTTGTTCTTCCCCAAATGTAAAACTCTGCACTTCCCCTTGTTGAATTTCATCATGTTTCTCCCCGCCCAACTCTCCAACCTATCTAAGTCTCTCTGAATGGCAGCACAGCCTTCTGGTGTGTCAGCCACTCCTCCCAGCTTAGTGTCATCAGCAAACTTGCTGAGGGTACATTCTATACCCTCATCCAGGTCGTTGATGAAGATGTTGAACAACACCGGTCCCAGCACCGACCCTTGTGGGACTCCACTAGTAACACACCTCCAACCAGATTCTACCCCATTGACTACAACTCTCTGACTCCTTCCTTTCAACCAGTTCCTAATCCACCTCACTTCCTGGTCACCAAACCCATACCTGATCAACTTATCCACAAGGATGCTGTGGGAGACGGTGTCAAATGCTTTACTGAAATCAAGATAAACCACATCTACCGCTCTACCATCATCTATCCACCTAGTAATTTCCTCATAGAAGGCTATGAGGTTAGTCAAACATGATTTACCCTTGATAAAACCATGCTGACTGCTCTTGATGACCCCCATGTCCTTGATGTGCCTGGAGATAGTGACAAGAACAAGTTGTTCCATCACCTTTCCAGGGATGGAGGTGAGGCTGACCGGTCTATAGTTACCCGGGTCCTCCTTCTTGCCCTTCTTGTAGACTGGAGTGACATTTGCTATCCTCCAGTCCTCAGGCACCTCACCTGTTGCCCATGATTTACTGAAGATGATGGAGAGTGGCCTAGCAATGACCTCCGCCAGCTCCCTCAGCACCCTTGGGTGCATTCCATCTGGACCCATTGATTTATGGATGTCCAGATTACTCAACTGATCCCTAACCCAATCTTCATCTACCATGTCAAACTCTTCCTCTATCTTGACCTCTTCTGGGGCTATATGAATCTGGGGCTCATAGGGAGACCCTGCAGGAGTGAAGACAGAGGCAAAGAAGGCATTCAGCACCTCTGCCTTCTTTATATCCTCTGTCACCAGGGCTCCCACCTCATTCCTCAATGGGCCAATATTGCCTCTATTGCTAGTTTTGCTAGCTATGTACTTGAAAAAGTCCAGGTTTTCAATGGATACTTTAAACAGTACAGCCACAAAACCAATCCCTCAGGAGCACCCTTTGTAGGCTGGCACAGGTGAGATTTTAAACAGTAGTAAATTGTTGTTACATATTAAAATACCTAAATTCTTTGAAATTATGCACAGTTTAAGTGAAAGATTTCAAAAGAGTTGAACGTAATCCCAAATTCAGCAACCCAAGAAGTTTTTCACCCATGCTTCAGCCCACCTGTCTAATCCATATCTTCTCTGGCTACAATCTGTCTACAGATTAGGGGATACTCTATCAAAAACCTTACTGAAGTCTGTCTCTTCTTACTTCTTCTATTACACCCAAGCTGTAAGAATGTTCTAATTTTGCTCCATATAATCCAACTTGTTTCTGCTTATATTGTGTGTACTCCAGACATATTTATATTATATAGAATTCAGAAATAATGTATTTATGAACACTTGTAAAGTCTATAGTGATGAACATATCTACATCACTGAGCAGTTCATATCAGCACTGGGGATGCTCAGGAAAGAATTAGGCAGATCTATTTCAAGGGCACTGTGGGTCACATGTCTAAAGCATATACAGACAGTGTTTCCTAAGCAGCCCTGCCTTTGGTATCTGTTCACCAAGTGCTTGCCTCAAAAAGATTTCTCCCTTACTTTTTACTGTGCAGCTCCCCAAAAGAATTATTGATTTATTTTCTTGCTTCAGGCATCAGTTGAACACTGTTTCAACAAGCTAGTTAACAATATTTACTGAATAGAGCATCGATATAAAACTAAATGAGAAAGCAAAAGAAGAGAAGTTAACTTAAAGACAAAAGAAAACCAAACCAAACCAAAATAATAACCACAAGCCCCCCCCCCCCAAAAAAAAGAAGCACAGACAAAAAGAGCAGCGGCTTCTGAGCATCCAGTCCATGAGAACGTACTTGGGTGAGCCATGTCTCTGAATTCATATTCAGCCTGATTTGGAGGAAGCACCATTTGCAGAAACTAGCAATTAAAACCTGGAGACATAAAGCACTAAAAATTTACTCTTAGGCTACTGCTGCCTAGGTATTGGCAGAGCAAATCCTCAGAACTACACGTCAGTGGTGTGGCATGAAGAAAGCTACCTTGACAGACAGATAAGGAGGGCTAGTAGGACACACTTTTTATGCTTTAGAAGAATAGGAAAAATGTAGCATAGCAGAATGGAAACAGTTCTGGTTCTTGGCAGATATGTGAAGCATGTGTTCTGTATATGCTCTGTACGGAAGCAGGGAATGCTCAGTGGAGCTCTGAAACCTCTCAGCCAGAGCCCAGACACTCTATGAAATAAAACCCCAGACATCAGTCTGGCTGAAAGCATTGGAACTAAGCTGAAAACACATGTGATTACTTGTGTAGGTGACAAGAGAAACTGGAATATAAAGTACTCTAGACAGTCAATAAACCTGTCTTACAAACTTCCATTTGTCGTCATTGTAAAAAAAAACAACAACAAAAAACCCCACAAAAAAACATTTGTAAGTGTAGGTGAACATAAATGTCAAATGTTTTAGAAAAGACAAAGTTAGTTAGGTTTTCTCCCTGCAAAAAACACGATATATTCAAAATATCCATGGAATATATTCTCAGATCTGCACCCTGTCTGCTCCTGCAGAAGTTAGCACATTAAAGAAGTTTTGGTTCATCCCTAACATGTATTCTGTAAACAATATTGCAAGCTTTGGATGACCAGTGACAGCTATGAAATCTAACTTCCCTCTCTCAGAATAGTGTTCTTCCCTACGTGATCAATGATCTTGGATGGTTCAAACAGCAGAGTAATCCTTTGTCACCATAAGGATCCTGCCATTAGATATAGGTAAAAATAATTTTTAATTAAAACAGTTTACATCTACCTGGACAACCTTTTTCCCCTTTTAAAAAATAAATAAATAAACAAATAAATAAATAAATTCTTCTTCTTTTCTCTGGCTTTTAATGGAAAAGGCTGTAAGAAGGAAAGAAAAATAATAAGAAAAATTTATTTTTCCTACTGTCAACAATTATCCTATTTTAGACTGTCACAATGCCACTTCTGAGTAGCATTTGTGATCATCACAATGGAAATTAATGGATTACCTCAAAGAAGCAGCTGATAGTGTTTTCATCATGATTGTCATAAGCATCTTCTTTGTTCAAGAAAGGAGATTATGTAAACATCCACATTCACTAAACTGTAGGGATGCAATAACTTGTAAACTGACACAACCCACTAGTGATAATACATCAGTCTAGAGAGAAGACAGAGGGGATCTAATTATGTCTATAAATACATGAGAGCTGGCCATCAAGAAGGCAGGGACAAGCTCTTTTCACTTGTGCCCTGTGATAGGACAAGGGGCAATGGATTCAAACTTGTGCACAGGAAGTTCCACCTCAACATGGGGAAGAACTTCTTTACTGCGACGGTTACAGAGCACTGGAACAGGCTGCCCAGAGGGGTTGTAGAGTCTCATTCTCTGGAGACTCTCAAGCCCTGTCTGGATGCCTTACTGAGTGATCTGCTCTAGTTTTGGTCCTGCTCTGACTGGGGGCTTGGAGTCTATGATCTTCAGAGGTCACTTCCAACCCTTAACATTCTGTGATTCTCTGAAAGTGATTCCCTCAGTGTCTGTAACACTCCTTCACAAAGCACTAGAAAACTTGGATATTTAAATGTCATGAGATCACAGGGTGGAAAGCTGAGAGTGAAAAGCACCACTGGATGTTGGCAAGTCCAACTGCACATATCAGAGTCAGCTGAAACAGGTTTCCCAGGACCATGCTCAGCTGAGTTTTTAATATCTCCAAACATGATGACTGCACAGCCTTTCTGGACAACCCACTCCAATGTTTGACTACCTTTATGGTAAAAAAAATCTGATGTTTATATAAAATTTCCTGTATTTTAATTTTTGTCCAATGCCTCCTACCCTGTCACTGGGCACTACAGAGTCTGGCTCTGCTTTTCCTACCCACTTTGATTCCCCTGAGCCTTCTTTTCTACAGGGTGAGAAACTCCATCGCTCTCTGCCTCTTCTCATACGACAGATGTTCCAGTCCCTTAATCATCGTCACCCTTCAACAGACTCATTCCCATATGACTGTGTCTCTTTTCTACTGGGGAGCCCAACACCAGGCCCAGAACTCCACAGGTGTCTCTCCAGTGCTGAGCAGAAGGGTCATCCCCCTCCACCTACTGGGAAAGCTGTTCTTCATGAGGCCCACAATACTGTTAGGGTTTTTTTTTGTCACCAGAATGTATTGCTGGCACATGGTCACCTTGTTGTCTACCAAGACTCCCAGGTCACTTTCTGCAAAGTCACTTTCTAGCTGGTAATTACACATGGGGTTATTCCTTCCCTTGTGAAGGATGTTGCACTTACCTTGACTGAACTGCACAAGGTTACTCTTGCCCCATTTCTCCAGCTTATCGAGGTCTCTCTGAATAAAAGCACTGACTTCTGGTGGATCAGCCTTTGTGTTTTAAATCAGCTGCAGACTTGCTGAGGGTGTGCTCTGTCCCATCATAGAGCTCAATAATGAAAATGAGTACTATTGGGTAGTATCAATCCTTAGGGTACACAGCTCTTGACTCTAGCTGAACTTCGTGTCTCCAGTCACAACCCTTTGAACACCAAAGTTCAGCAAGTTTTCAAACCATCTTGCCATCAACATACCTAGTCACTATTTAATCAGCTTGTCTATCTAAGCTTCTCTATTCAAGCTTGTCTATCCAAGTACCTCTAGACTATCCTAGACCCAAGCCTCCAAGTAACAGCAAACAGCCCTTAAGGCCAAGTCCCCTGCAGCAGGGAGTGTCCCTTCATTATCACTCGCTGTTTCCTGCTGGTGCTTCTGCGTGGATCAAGCTCAGCCACCTCAGCTGCTTTATTGGAAAGAGTTCATTAACCCTATTCTGCTGCCAGGGTACAGACCTATTAATTCTGCAGTTGCAAATCTGCAGTGTGGAGCATATGTCATCCTTCTGATATCAGAAGTCACAAGCTTCCACCAAAACATGAGTTTCCATTTCTCAATCTGAAAAAAAGATGCTCTGCCTGCTCCTCTTCCACTACAGATAAGGGTTTGTGCTACTTAAGCTGCACAGCTCAGAGAAGATCCCATCAGACCCTTTCTCACCACCTTTGATGTTGCACTGCTGGGCCTCCACCTCCTGCAGTTTAGGAATGTATCTACTCCAACTTCTAAGAACTGCAGGCACAGGCTTGGAGAACTGCATCCTAGTTTGGGATTTGGTTTGGCTCAAGTCCTCTGGTGTTACCAAGACAGTGGACTCATCTGAGGAATCACTACTGTGTCTGGAAGTCTCTCTGCTCTTTCAAGCTCCCACCCATGAAATCTGCTTCATTCATGAGCTGCACACTGGACTGGCAATTACGCTTACACTACCCCAGCAAATAATTGCAAGGGTGTCCGATCCACCCCGTTCTTGAATAATCTGAGACAGATGCTTCCAGCCTCCTTTGGTGAAGAGCTGATAGAGCCTGTTAGAAGCTGCTGCAGGTTGCAGAAAATCACAATGTGCTGCTGCTCTTTCCTTTTAGCATGAAAACTGTGGTACTCCTTGAAGGGGACCCTGATAATCTCAGAATTCTCAAGAGATCTAGAAGATTTCAGGAAACAGCCCAGAAATTACTCTGCAAACTACTGCATCTGTTGGGTGTACTCTAGTGAAGGAGGTGAAAGAGGAACTTGCTGCTGATCTGTAACCAAGGCTGTCATCCCTGCAACAGAAATTAGGCTGGGACACCTCAAATTGGAAACAAACTGTTTTTATCTGTGCTGGCAGATGATTGTCCACCTTGTAAAGCAACCATCAACTCCTGAAACAAATTTGCCTCTTTTCAGGCCAAGGGCTAGGATTTGCTAATAGTGAGTATCTTGCAAAATTTATGCCCAAATTTACAGTGCTGTTACTCAATCCTTTATAGAAGTTCCAGAACCCACCACATCATGAATAATGTGTCTCACCTGACAGTGAGGCAAAGCTGGTCTGACAGATTTAAAGCAGTCAGAGGGCAGCAAAAGCAATTACACAGATAGGCAATTACAGAAGAAATGAGGCAATAAAACCAGCCTTGTCATGCATAGTTCTGCAAACAGCAACAGAGTGCTAGAAGCTAGAGAAAATATCAGTATAAGGTCAGAAGGGTAAACTGGGCCACCTTTTGCTTTGGAAGTCCTTATGAGATTTGTTACACCTCCACGGTGATGTGCTGTAGATATCTTTTGGGCTAAATACCAACTCAGTATTAGAAATTTAACAAGTCACTTCAAAGCTGCTGTGTGTTCACCCAATCTACTGAGACATAGCAAGGTTGGACAAGTTAGTTTTCATGCCATGCTGTGAAAGCTGTGCTGTAAGCTAAGCTAGTTAAGAAGATGAGAAATAATTGAAACTATAAATTATTATTTATAGTTCCCTAGCATGGACATGAAATCCAGACTGTCAGAATGATTGAATTGTGCTTGGTTTTGGTATTGCTGATCTGATCTGGAGTTGCAGCCTGTTTAGAACTTTAAAAAATAAGTATTTTTCCTTTTGAATCCTTTGCTGTCAGGCATATAATATATACATCTTCAAGGTTCCTCAATCCTTACAGGAATTCTCTTTACATTAGGGTTGACAGGTTTGAAGTGCTTTCTGGATGAATGACTCATGGGCAGCACATCCCCTGCTCTGTGGTGCAGCTGCAGCAGCCAGCTGGTACCCTGGCTGTGGCCAGCCCGGGCTGTCTGCAGGGCCCTGGGGGGCCTGGGGCAAGAGAGAGAGCAGCTCTTGCTGAGTGCCAAAAACCACCAAGTGATTGCTGTCTGATGAGGGAAAAGCTTCATCCGCAGTCTGTGTGAATAGCTAAGTGACACAATCACCTCCAAAGTTACCAGTCTTACCAGCAGCTACCAGTTTTCTCAGGCTGTACTTGAACTGTGCTTCTGCAGGGCTGAGAAACACAAAGTAGGTTTAAACAAGTATGTTGGTTCCAGAGTCAGCCTGGTGAGATACAGCCTGCAGCAGAGACACAGCTTTAGATTAATGCCTTGCTTCTCAACTAGAGGTAATTGATGTGCTGTGCTGGAAAACTGGGCAGGTCCCCCATGTATCTTTGCATCAGTTATCCGTCTTCAAAGGAGTTTGCGGGGTTTTCTACCACATCCCAAGCAGGGACGGTCGCCTCTCAGAGTGCATACAACAGCTAATCCTCTGTATAGGATGTGAGCTACATTACAAATTAGTACTGTGCTGAGTATTCACATCTGTTGTTAACACCACTAGAAACTGCAGAAAAATCATCTAGTCATGAAAAGTTTCCCAACTTAAGGCCACCCAGGCCTGAAAAGTGTTTGCTGGTTTTTTGTATCTGCTTTTATTTGCTGAGGTACATGGGTTTCATCTGACCTACTGATCTCCATACGATATCCACACTTCTCGCTCGTGCTGGGACCACTGTAACAGAATGCTTCAGCCTGAGAAAGAAATAAGGACAAAGAAGCCTGAGAGGAAGTAACTTTTAGAAAATAAGGATGAATATACAAAATGTGCTTCTGAGCATAAATAACTTCCTGTACACCAAAGCCTGATTCAAATACCCTTCGTAATCAAGAGCAGCATTAAGCAGCTGGGTAACAGAGAATGTATTCGAGGGAAGGAAAACAGCTGCAAGAAGCAAACTGAGGATCCATTAGTGAAGTCTGGACATAGGTCCAGAGGTACTTGGCAAAAAGATGCCTTACAGTTTTATAAATATAAAAGACATAAAAAACCCAGCTCTGTCCAGTAATGTCTGAATGACTGCCAGGAACACACAGATTTGCTATGGAAAAAAAAAAGGTACTCATCAAGAATAGCTGAATGAGATTATATGAGACATTACTTTTTCCTTCTTTCTCCTTCTTAGTTTTTAAAAAAGAATTAGACTAAAGCAAGAGTTTTGTGTGTGCGTGTGTATGTGTGTATGTATATGTATATATATACACACACATGTATATGGAAGAAAAGCCCCCAGAGCAAGTATTACCTGCTTCTACTGCCATGAGACAATCACTCCAAAACACTGGGGCTTTCAATCACCTGGTCATTCTCTTCCATTTCATCACACGTTTTTGCTGAGATTATCACAGTATTAAGTGATAGAAAGAGAGACAAAGATACAGTTTCAAAGTTAAGGGTTGTTTCAGACTACCATTTTCTAAGGCAGCAGTGAATTAAGAGCTAAGAGGAAAATAGATAACCTAGAATTTCCTTACTTCTCCTGCTAGAGATGTGCCCTCTCCCTAGGCACAAGCTGGGGTGTTTACTGCCTAACCATGGTCTTCCTTTCCACATTCAGGAAATCCTGAACTACTCTAAGTCTACTGTTGGAGTACTTTCAGGGGGAGGGAAGAGTGTTTCCCATCAATTTTAGGAAAGTCCTCTTTAATTGCAGAATGCACAGACACTTATTTTTACATCTATTATAAGCAAGTTCTGGATATTTCTTTATCAGGTGGTTTTAAATTACACTTCCATTATTTCAAATCAAGCAACTAAGGCAAAATGAGAGTCACAAATAAAGTTGAGTTTTCAGGTAAAAACTGGTTCAGCAATCAAAGAAATATACTGCAGATCCTGTTAAATCTCTGCATCCACATCTGAGAACTTCAAAATAATTGCCAGTACTGATGCTAAAATATTTTGGCAATCAGTTAGCATTGATTACCAAGTGCTACTGAAGGTGGCAGAAGTAGAAATTCTTCCAATAATGGAGTTTTATCTTCACCCAGATTGCATCTGCAGTTCTGCAGATAGTACAACAATTTTTTCTGCCCTTGCTAAAAGCTGCAGGAAATATAGAAAGAGATTGATTTTTCCAGCTAAGCAGGTTCTGGAGATTTCCAATTGACCTCAAGTTCTATGCTGACATAATACAGCTTGTAGTTAACTGTCAAATTCTTTGGAGACTTGTATATATTTTTAAGATGTGTTTTATGGCGTAAGTGGCTAAATATATAGACTTTTATAGCAGTACATGTGTGTGTATAGCCTGGTTAGTCTATAATATAATATACTGAACTAAAATTTTATGCTCACATATTGGCTTAGAAGCACATTCAAATATCTCAACACTGCCTCCTCCAGATGTTATTTTCTCTGACATTTTTTAATAAACGTATAAGCCATTTGTAAACTAACCCTTTATACAGTACATTGGAACTCTTTTTCTTCATGCAGGAATTTAAAATAATTTCTGTTTGAACAATTTGTGTCTTCTGGATTGAGACATAGATTTAGAAAATCTCATTTGGGATAAATTTTCTTACAAGCCAGCATGAGATCAAATTGAATTTCTAAAATACTTCGTGATGGGTTTAGATAGAACCATCTTATTTCTCCCTCATTCTTTCAGATTTTCTCTGGATAAATAAATTTTCCAGGGACCTAAACTGACTGTCTAAACCATCCTCTCCTAGCACCCTACTTTCTGTTATGTGTATCTGTAGCTTGAGTCTGAGTTTCCAATCCTTTTATTCCAAATAAACATCGTTTTTGAGATTTTATTGTCTGGAAGTGACTGATAGGTAGGAATAAGGTGTACCTAAATTAATAGTACCATTCTGTCCATACTTTGCATGCCAGATCAGTATTCCTTCTTTTGTTCTGTAAGCACAATGTACATACTAGTATTAGAACAGAAAAAGTGTAGACTAACAACATCCAGAGCCAGGCAGAATAAAACCACCTGCACTGGTATGTTGGCTGCATATCAGCAGCAATGGCAGTGGCAAACAGGAGCTCAGAGACCCAGTGTCCTGGAGAGAATACCTCAAAAGTCAGAACTCACTGATCTGTGTACAAACCAGGGGGAATTCATTCTGAGTGCAGTCTCATATCAGTACTGTTCCCAGGGTGTCAGCATCACAGCTGGCTCAAGCTAATCAGTCAGCCAAAGGGAAAGTCACCCTATCTGCCTCTCTTGTGCCAGCACTAGGGCTTGTATGGGTGGGTGGTGAGCCAAGGCAGTTCTAGATCCAGATTGGCTGAATTAGAAAAACAACACAGTGAAACAGGAGAAAACAAGAAAAAGATGGCTTCTGTGTAGCTTCAACTCTGCTGCCCCAGGAGCTGTAGAAGCAAGAGGAAGAATCAAACAGTTTACAAACCAGCTTCCTCCTATCAGACCTCATGTACGGAGGGTACTGTTGTCTCTGACTTTTGTGAGGATGGAAAAGCTGTCTCTAGGCTTTTCATATGTCATTATGCTTTCCTGTGTTTAACCATGTCAAGCAATGCTGGTAAGAACTCAGACCCAACATATATGTAAAAAATGTAATCAGATTTCATAACAGTGAGAGGGCTTAGCATCTGTTACCAAGGAAGTTAAAAAAACCCAGCAAACACCCAAAGAAAACAACACCAAAACCTTTCCTTTTTCATAAGGCTCTGATTCACACTTTTAAATACTACCCATAAAATTTTACCCTCTTTAAGGGCACAATATGAAATAAAAAATAATTTTTCAAAACATTATCTTGAGCAACCATTTCAAGTTTCTTACATTTCTTAGACACCTGTAGAGGTCAATATATCTACATTCCTCAGAAAGGAAAATAGAGTGTCTGAAAAGCTCTTGGGAGCTGGAAATATGAGGTGTCATCACATGGTAAGTGGCTAGATGAAAAAAAAAAAAAATTTGGTTTATTTTGATACTTATTCCTGACCTGCAATGTAGTGAAATTGTAGTATTAAAACTGTATTTTGAATTTTCAGCATGAGTGTGCCTGTTGTTGATTGCTTCAAAGCATTTCTTGCCTTTTCTAGCAATTCATAAACCTTTCCACATTCCTTCTGTGACCTGAAAAATATTATATGGTATTGTCAGAAGCAAAATATTTTTATATTTAAGTAACCTTCTTAGATGGAATTCACCAAGCAAGTTCATACCTGCTACAGAGCCAGCTGTGGTTATGAACGGACAAAAAGATCAATTCCTTGAACAGATGTATCATAGCAAGAAAATAAGGTGCAAAAGAGTGTAAATAAATGCTCATGGCCCAAGTAACCACAAACAGTGGTGTGAAGGACCAGGTATTTCCTTACCCGAACATAAAATGCCCTTTAGGTCAGCAGTCATAACTGACTTAAAGATGGCTGCTCCACCTGGCACTGAACCCTCTCCTGGCTACCTTCTCTGCCAGAAAAGAACAACTTGGATGCCCTGAGGGGGCACCTGCAGCGGGAGAGGAGCCGTGGCACGAAAAAAGGCTGCAAGGGCAGGACTAGGTCCCGTCTGATTGGCTGAAAAGCCCGGAAATACGAAACTGGCCAATCGGGAGCAAAGGAAACCTATAAAGAGACAGTGTGGCACGCTCTT
>NW_009953947.1:426012-437774 GCF_000747805.2 Chaetura pelagica
CCCCTCCCGCCCCCGGAAGCCGCTTGCCGCAGTCGTCACTGCTGTTGCCGCTTGGTGAAGCCACTTGCTGCCACTTTTGCCTTTTGCTGGGGGGAGTTGGCCTGCGCTTGGAGTGCCCGCCAGCCTGAGGTCCCTGGCTGCAGCCCGAGCCCCAGCTCGCCTAGTCCTGGCTCTCATCTGTTTCCGGTTCGCTCCAGCCAGACCCGGCTTGACCCAGCTCTTCCCGTCGTCGCCGCAGCTTTTTCCTGCCAGCCTGCCTGCATTGCTTGCAGCTGGCACCCTCAGGAACCTGTCTGCTGCTGAATACGTGTGGTGAGGCTAATTCCTGCCACCCCTAGTCCTAAAATCGGGTTGCAGGGGAAAGCACAATCCTGTCTTACCTGCAGTTAAACCGCGACCCTATATGGGACAAGCGTCGGGCGTATCCCTCCTTCTCCTTCCCTCATAAATAAGTAAATAAGGTGTGTAACTAAGGTGGACCCATATATAAGTATTAAGATATAAGTTCTTGTTATTTGGTGCTTGAAAGATATTTCACGGCTCATATGTGCTTTAATTACCCCTTTTGAACCTCCTGCCCCAAATTGTTTTGTTTTCCCCACAATAAACTGTGTATTTGTAAATTCTAATTGGGGATTGGCTGCTGTTATTGGAAATATTAGTAAGTACTGAGCAAGTTACTCACTTGAAAAGTCAGTGCCGAAGCCATTGCTTCTCTGTGCGAAGCGATCGCCATGTGCGGACCTCTCAGCAGATTCTGACAAGCTAAATACACTCCAAAAAGGAGATATAATAGGTCGCGGATCGTGACAAGTGGGCAGTTTGGAAGCAGTTTGTTTTGGTGATTATCTCAATACAACTAATTTAGACTAGTTTTGACTTTAAGTTGGGGTGGTGTTTTCAGACAATTCCTACTATAGAAATTTTTGGAACTTCAGAATTTTCAGTAAGCGAACAGCACAGAATTATTATAAAAGAAAAGTAAGAAATTGAAACATTAATAAACATCTATTTTTCACCTTTCAAACCCTCCCTAGGTTTGATTTAAATTTGTGGTTGCAAGTTTATTGAGTTCTCATTTTAGCCAGACTGGAGGTGACAGAGGAGGTTTTGTTGGATACATTAGATACAAGTTTTCTTAAATACATGAAAGTGTGGCCTTCATAAGCTTCATGTTTTAAGTAGCTTAAGTTCAGTGGGCATCATGTAAAAGTAGTAAGTGTCTTGAAGACACCTTAGGGATTGATTTTTTATGTGGTTTATTTCCTGAGAGATATTACAGAGATAATGGGAATACCCAAGTAAACCTTTGCATTTTCTTAAAGCAGTGCTGCAATGTATGCCATAGATGAGTGAAGTACCTTTTTTTTTTTTTTTTTTTTTTTTTTTTTTTTTTTTTTTAAATATCAGGAAGATCTGAGGTCTACTAGATGTTATTGAAAGTGTCAAAAATGTCCACTTCATTCAGAAGGGAAAAAAAGAAACAAAAAAAAACCCAAGAAAAAACCCAAGGCCAAACATGAGAATATTTTCTCAAGACTTGTTTAATCAGCATTTAATAAGTCTGGAGATTTTAGTCTTCCTGTTGGTTCACTATTGGTTTACATTGTAAATGACAGTTGCTGCTTGTTTAAATATTCCTTTTGCAGGGACTGGGAAAGAAAACTTTAGGGATGCCATATTTCTGCAGAGTTTACAGATCTTTAAATAGTAGTGTTTGAGCTGATTAATGAGCACATCTGTAAGCTAAATTCTCAGAGGCTGTTTTCAGGCTGGCTGAAACCAGAAAGTATTGGGAATCTACTGAGAAGGTTTGGGATCCCCAACTCATAATCCAAAGCACACACATTTGCCTAAGGATCTGACTGGAAATATTTGAAACCAGATTGCTGCCACCAGTCTTTTCATGTTCAGAGTTATTGAATTTGCCAACTTAAGATATGTTTGATTTGTAAGACAGAGCTGCATTGTGCACTGTTCAGCATAAATCACATGATAATAATATAAGATAAGGTTATATTTTTTTCTTTTTCTATATTTTTTTAAATTTATTTTTCGATAATGTCTTTCTTTGTCTGCTATTACTTTATGTGCAGTCTCATCACTTACAACAATCAAGAAATACACAAATATTTCAATCAGAGCAGGGTAGTGGGTGTTTTGGGCATCAAATTATGTTTCTGACAATTAAAGTATAAGGAGTTATTGAAATTCCAAGTCATGTCAGTGTCTGAGTGGGGTTGAAACATACTACCCAGTTGCAAAGAAGGAGGATGAAGAGTTCACTCCATTTCATTAGATAAAAACAAGTTGGAAGTATAATAATTTTCATTTTTGGTAATGATTTCCTAGCTTGAATAACTTCAGAAATATTAGAATAAAGTTATTTTCCTTATTGTAAAAATTGCAAGAAAGATTGTTCTAGTTATTCAACCTCATTCCCTTGCTGCATCTAATATTGTTAGAAGGCAAAGACAATCTGATCAGAAGGTGTCACACAGGAATTTAAGAATATTTTCCCACAGTCAAATGCCTTATGAGTCATATATTATCTTATCCAGCACCATCCTGCTTTTGTGTCCAATTCAAGTTCAAGATAAGAGCAGATCAGGAGCTATGAAAATCACAGTCAATATTCTATTATTCTTTAAATAAGCTGTACTGTGTGTTTGATTGACCCAGACCTTTTAAAGTTTCATTTGTTTTAGCTTTTTTTTTGCTACAATGATCAGGATAATATTCCAGATCTCAGGCTGAATGAAGGACTGAAGCAAGATATTTTTATTTCTAGTTAGTGCTTTTTAGCTTGTCCAAACAGACCAATAAATTAACTGCCCACAGGCTTTCCATTGAGAAGCTTATATTAACTTTCTATTCAAACCCTGTTTTCACAGTCACTTTCAAGCTCTCATGACAACCTCTAAAACTGAAAAAAGCCAACCCAGCTATTTCTCATTACCTCACTGAGTTAAAGGTAATCCTTATCAGTGGTGGCTTCAGAGAGAAACACAAATTTACTAAAAGCACAGGATGAATCTGAGAAAAAAAAAAAATGCATGAGTTTATTAGAGAAAGCTTCACATAAGGAGAAGTCCATGTCATCTGTCTGAAGATCCTTTTCCTTGGACAGGAAATATACAGGAAACAAGGGGCTGCTATAGCTAATAAAACTTGTCCTTAGACTGCAGAGCTTGTTCTTTGCTACTGAGGGACAACTGCACAAACTCATTTGCCAATAATGTTTCTTTTTGGATTTTAAAATCTAGGATGCTTTGTGTGGTCCTCTGAAGGCCAAAGTGCTGCTCCCCTTGATTCACCCACATTTTCAGCAAATGACAATGGCTGGTATCTTTAAGAGTCTTATGCAAAGTTTCTATTATTTCCAATGTTCAGATCTACTAAAAAAAGAAGAACAACTAAAACTAAGTTTATATCTTTAGGAAAAAGAAAATAGTGGTCATAACTATGCTACTTGTACATTCTGTAAAATTGTTCTGAATTTCTTAGGGTTTTTTTTCAGTATGATGAAGGGTTAATAGTGAAAGAAATCCTTCACTCAGGTGACTCACCAAAAATACTTGCTTAACGCCAATGGTTCAGTCAAATAATGTTTTTGTTTTGAGGAAATTATTCAAATTCGTCATTGATTTTAACTTCATTTTTTGTTTCTTTGGTAGTATGGCAGAATTAAGGTGCTAATTTCATTTACCAAGTGGCACATCTAGTTATTGTACTACCAGATACTGAAAACATCTGAGAATCTCATACCACAGGACACAGATGCACATTCATTTTGTGACTGGTGAGGATCATTTGTGGCCCCGCTCTGATCCCTTTATTGTTAATGATAAAAATAAATTATTTAAGTAGATGGAAAATTCATGCTTTTATGCTGTATCAGTCTTCTGTGTTACACATTCTCTCCACCTCACCACCAGAACAGACAAGGCATTCCTCTACACATGAAATGAAAAGAAATTCACCTTCTTTTGTCAAGTTTTTTTCTATATGTTATTTGCCAAACATTAGACAAGTTAATAGTTGAGTTCATTTTTTTTCACACAGTTGATTGAATTAGTTTGCTTTCAACAATCTGGGTTATATAGGAAATAATTTACAGTTTTAATAAAAGTTTTAATTTACCGTTTTAATAAAACTGCTTCTTCCAAGATTGATATTAGAGACTAGATCAACTTACTTCAGAAGTTTAAGATAAATGAGAAAACATCTTCAGAAAGACAATCTAGTCCTATATACATAATGAAATATGACAAGTTATCAAGGTAATGCAATATGTACAGCTGAGGGAAAATCTAAAATGAAAGCAATATCATAGCTTGAAGAATGTAAAATTTCTGATGCAGGAAGTACTAAGTAAGCCCAGTGTATTTTAAGAATACTTAGCTAGAAAAAATACAGGAAATGTTTACTTAAACTGTCAAGATCCGGTATTCGGATATGTAGCAATTTTAATAAATAAAGATGATCCCAAATGGTGAAATTAAAACACAAACGAGGTCAGATGCCACACACACAACAAACTTTTATTGCAATAACACAACAAAAGTCCCTAGAGCAGATAGGACAGGCAGGAAAACAGAGACAGGAAAGAGAGGAGAAAGCAGAGAGATAGAGGACAGAAAGCAAGAGCAGAGTTACCACCCACGGTCCAGCGATGTCGTCGATGTCGTGGGTGGAGAAGTAGTTCCAAGTGGAGAAGTGCTTCCATGCACCCATAGAATCCCAGATTTTTATACAGTCCTTGCCCACTGCACCCCCACTTCTCTCCCTGCATAGGGAAAAACCCTTCGGATCTTCTCTGTGATAGCAGGGGCAGGTATGATGCCAGGGGCTATGTAGTCTTTGTTTGGCTAATTGATGAGATGAGCCATTACAAAGGAGGAGACTGAGTCAACTCCCACCACAGGATTAGTTCCTTGGGTGGAGTTTCGGTTCTAGGAAGTAGCTTGAGACTGGCACTCCTTGTCTTGTCCTGCAAAGTCTGTGGTTTCCATATCAAGGCCTGGTTATTACTGGATATTCTGCTCCCAGTGCCAGCTGTAGAACTCCTTTGTCTCCAGTCTCAGCATGTCCCACCCGAAACTCCCCAGTTCTCAGGTACTCCTTGCAGGAGGGGGTTGAGTGGGTTGCTGAGACATCTCTTTAGTTCATCAGCAAATGAACTCATACCACAGGACACAGATACACATTCATTTTGTGATTTTCAGACTAAACTGGAGCACAAATACAAAAATTTATTTCCTTCATTGTATCCTAAAAATGTCTCTGGAATAATGGCTCTGTTCTCCCTTTGTTTGTGCCACAGAAGCTGACCTGTTCTAGGTCCTGGAATGGTTGTGTTAGAATAAAAAGCAGTGAAGTGAGATGTTTGGGAAAAACAGTTTTCCTAAGAACTGAGAGAAAATGAAGCTACCAAACTCAGAATTAGTTTAGTCACCTTTTGCAGCCATGCACTGTGCTTGGTAGATATGCCACCATTTCACTATAAATGCAGAATAAATAATATCAAAGGCTTAGATCAAAGCCTGCATCAAAAAAATCTGTAATGTAGGGCTACTAATCAAAGCTAGTTTATCTGACTCTGCCAAACCACCTTCCTTAGCTACTTTGTGTCAGTAAGTGCTTAAAAGCTGAAGCACAAGTCATATGACAGCAAAAACAGGCAAAATACCCACACAGAAAGGATATACTGGGAATAGCCAATTACACAATGGTTTGCTGGTTTGGTGTGTAGCAACCAAGTGCAGAGCATTATTTTGCCAGCTGGAAAGAAATTGAAAAGTATGAAAGGGTTCAGGGATGAAGAAGAATTAAGAGATGAAAGTGTAAATTGATGATATTTAAAAATCTGTAGTCATAAGAAGAAAGCTCTCGGATCAGACAACTAAAGAAGGAAGAGAAGGAGTAATTGCAGTATAAAAAAGCTTTGAGATGCCATTAACATCTGCTGTCAATTGGGTTTGTATCTAGAATCAAATTTTTGGTGTATGAAGTAAATAAGCCTATAAATCCAAAGGAAAACTTAGCCACAAATGGTGTCTGAGAGTCTTCAAATCTTCAGCTGAACCATTAAGACAGGAAATCCTCATCCTCAGATTCTTTTTTCACTATTAGGACAAAGTAATGTCTGTTGCATGGTAGTACCATGTGTAAGGTCAAAATAAAATTCTAGTTCTTTAAGCTTCCTAGAAAATGAGAACAGAGAATGAACTCTAAAAGTTACTCTAGAAGTAAGAAAGTAATGATTTTTTTCCCTTTTTTTTTTTTTTTTGTTCTTGCTTTACTTCCTTGTGAGTATTTAAAAGCATGAATATCTATTATTTGTAGTTTATACTGGTTTAGTTACTTTTTATTATTATTATTTGGTTTTATTTTTATTTTTTATTTCTTTCTTTTTATTTCATCAGCACCATGGAAGAGAAGAAATCCAAAGAGAAGAATTCCAAAGAAGAAATCACTCTCTGAAGTGCAAAACAAAAATTGGTTCACCTTGGGGCCACTATTAACAAACCACAGAGACTTTCCAAGACACCTTTCCCAACTGAATCCCTTTTTAAGCATTGAGCTTAGTCCGTAAATTCTATTTCAGAGTTTAAGTTCACAATGGAATCCATTAATAAAACTGTCATGGTAGTTTTTTCTAAGAGCATTTCAAACCAATGTGAAGAATTCTTCCAAGCTGAGTGAAACCTGAGCTATTCATACATATCAAAGCATTCTCCAAGTTGCCATTGGACTCTCAGAGAGAAGGCAGGAGCAGAAATGTTATCTCAGAAGTGCCAGACTTATTCATAAACTTGTTCATAAAGAGCTGATCTACGTTCTTTGCTGTCTGTTCACAACCCATTTTAAGAATGTGACCGTACTCCTATCAAATCCAAGAGGCTTCAGTAGCAGCTGGAACATTCCATATATGTGAAAAAGACTACTTCTCTGGCATGAAGCAACCCACTTGTGAGAGGGAGTTAAGAGTGCATGGAGAAGGAAAGAAATTTCTGTCTTTTTCAATTTCCCCTTTGCTATTGTATTGACAAATATAACTGATTGCATGCCTTAAAAAAATGTTTGTTGAACTAATTCTTAGCTGACAGAATTGGAATTGATCCTTTATATTAAGTAGAGCAGAAGTACAGTGTATAGATGGGGTAAAGATATCACATAATGGCAGCATTCCAGTTCTCATTCTGTACAGAAATGAAGCAAAATGTCAAACATTTAATTCCACAAATATCTTGTGTTTTATTGTTTTTATGTAAATTTCCAGTTATTTTCCTGTAATTGCTGTAATGCTTACTTTGTTTTTTTAAAGAGGTGTGTGAAAATTTAACCAAAAAAAATGTTAGAAAGAGAAGATAACTAGACAATATTTGTGGAAATCAAAATTGAAAAAAGACACAAAAATATGTGCATTAGAACCCAGATTTTTACTCAAGCAAACACAGTCGAAATGTATTATTTGTATTATGTGTTTTACTAAATGTTATCAATATAATTTAACTCTAGAAATTCTAGTGTAGTTTGTTATTTTTAATATTCCCTCTGATGAAGTAAAAATATGGTGCCTCATTTGAATAGACTACTCAAGTTTTTGGTCACAAGCAGAGCTGGGAAAAAGCTTTATTTAAACCAGTCGAAATATGATAAAACCCAGTAACTTTCTAAATGTTGTGGGGGTTTTCTTTTAGATATACACTGTAAACTCTATCATTATAGTTTTATAAGGATTTGATAAGTACAAGAAATTTCATAAACTATAGCTGTGTTAAATTATCCCAAAAGAATGAGAACTTCACAAGAATACATTTCTGGGAATGAGATGTAGGACTCTGCAGGATACTGTTCCCTTGCCAGGCCAGTGGCATTTGAAAAACAATACCAGGGCCAACCATTTTTAATGGGACTGACTGTCTCATGATGACTTTTTTTTTACACTTGTGGCTACTAAAATCCCCACTCCTTAAGCATGCCTAAACTTTTTTGTAAAGCCTGTAATAAAATCTACTTTATTTTGGCATATAATATACTTCTGTCTTCAGTGTCAAAGGAGGGTCTTAGAGGAACACAAGCTAGATAGCGCTCATAACAGCATAAGTAACACTCATATTTATTGTTTCCCCTCCCTCAGACAAGACTTTCTAGATTGTCCTTTTTAAAAATTCCATTTCTGGTGGGAAATCTGTAGTTCTCACTTAGTTGATTAGTGATATTGCATTTTATCCTACATGTTGCATATTAAGAAAAGCAGGATTGATTATTCTATTCTATTCTATTCTATTCTATTCTATTCTATTCTATTCTATTCTATTCTATTCTATTCTATTCTATTCTATTCTATTCTATAAAAAAACCATCATCTTTTCCCAATACATCTAAAGGCTACTGCTGAATTCAGGAGTAAAATTATCATAATAGTGAACAGAAATACCTTGGTGATGCTTTGTATATAAGATAGATAAGGGAACTGGTAGGAAGATGCAAAATGACAGGAAAAAAAGCACATGAAGAAAGAAATTTTGATGAAGATGTTTTTTTGCAGCACATTAAGCAATCCATGTGTGCTGGAGAAGAAGAAGAAAAAAAAAACAAACACACCAAAGCCTTCTTAAATTGATGATGATAATTCTTATGGTCTTGAGAGAATTTTGAGACAGAAATCTCTGTGTATTGAACATATTATTACTATACTTAGATTCTGATTCAGAATGCCTGAAATCTATCTGTCCCTGTTCTCAGTATGTGATTTCACTTACACAACATCTTCAGGTTCCTTCATTCCTTTTTAAAAGCATTGACTTAATCTTTTTACACTCCCTAAAATTTATAATGTCTATCACATAATGCTGCAGCTTAGGCTCTAGGGAGGAATATGTAATTTTTTTTCTGTTTTTAATGCATATGAGTAACTGTGGTTTTTTATGTGCATGTATTTTATTTACTGTGTTAAATTCAAATTACATTGACACAGAAATTAGAGGAGTGAGAAATCCATTCTCTTCAAGCCCTCTTCCCTAAGAAGCAATATATTGTCTCTCAAACACAGGATAGAGTACGCTGAAAGTTACTACATTCCATCTGAACAAAAACACTCTATCAAATTTTCTCAAATGGAATGTCATTCCTACTTTTTCTAAATATCCATTTGGTTGAATTTCTTAACTCATTCATCTGTCACTATAATGTTTTTACTCTTTGCAGATGATTTTATGTGCATGGAGATGTAAGAGATTTTGTTATTCAAATTAGTGCATTAATATGCCTGGAGTTAATGTTTTACTGTCAAAATTACCTTTAAATTCTACCTATTTTTTCATTGATCACAATGACTTTGCCTGTCAAGCATGGATTTTCCAGGACCATTTACAGATTTTTTTGATGTACAGTAGGCACAGTTGCTTTTCCAATAACCATTATCTGTCCACTTTCTCTGATCCACCTACAAAACCAGTCTAAACTTCTGGAGTGTTTCTGATTCAACAAGGCATGTAAGTGCACACTCAGTTTAAAGTGGAGGCTTTAGTTGTCTTATTCTTATTAATCCTTAAACACAGGCTTCACCTGAAAAACGAATGTTGAGTATAAGTTGTCTGCCAGTCCTGGAGTAGGGAGCTGAATTCTGCTCTGTTCCATTTTCTTAAAACTGAGGAGAAATACTCAGCTGAACCAGATGTCTTGATTTGTTTGGTTTTAAATTATTTCTGGATTCAGCGCATGAAAAATCCTAATAAAAGAATAAAATGAATCAAATTGCATAAAAATGTAATAATATAATTTACTTAAAAATGTAAAATCCTATCGATGCAAAACAGGTATGCAATTTGGGAGCTTTCTTGCCAGGTAATTAATTAACTGCTCATTCTGAAATAAAGCACAGTCTACAATACTGTGCTTCATATAAGTTTTCAACCAAGAATTCCAAAGCGTCAAGCTATAATTTAGAATGTGATGCTGCTCTTGTTTAATCTACTCTGTAACTCCGTCAAATGCAAAACTTTTCTCCTGAGACCAATATTCTACATAAATTCCAGACTCCCCTATGGAAGCAAATGACAGAAGTAGTCTCTATTCAGGACTACAATAAAGTGAATGGATGTAAATTAACAGTTAATTAGCCCAAAATGGAGAAATATTTCAATTTATTATTTTTTTTAACATTTCATTACACAAAAATGTTTTCTATTTTCATTTATTTTTCTCCTACCCTTAAGGAAAAAAAAAACATAAATTGAAAACTGAGTGAGCATTCCACTTCATTCTGAGTTCTTATTTTCATTCTTTACAGATAAAAGCAGATACTATACAGGAGCTTTCCTGCATTGGCCTTTCTCATCCATCAAAAAATGTAGAAAATATGGAATCAAATTTAAGCTCAAATAGCACAGTCATTAGTCAAAGGCTATGTTTTAATTGGACACACATCATGACACCGTAAGAAATAGATGGATTAGCAAAATACCAGAACTGTAAATGAAAATACACTTTGGCCCAGTAATCCCAGGATTTCACACACTGAGATGTCTTAACTTCATTAGTTCATTAGTTCATTAGAGTAAGACTAATGAAAAATGACTGTACACTTTACAGAAACATGAAGATTTATGAGAAGAATTAAAACTGAGTACATTGAAATAAGTTCCTCTATAAGATTTGTTACTACAGATTTCACTAATGAGTTCTAAAATTGTTCTATTAAGAGTTATTATTATTTTGGAGACCAAATTCCATTACTAAAATATGAAGGGAGGATTAAGCCTCCCTTTCTGTCTAAATTTGAAGGTAACCTTAGCTACTGATGTCTCCACAATTTTTTAAGGATGTCAAACCCCAAAACTGCATTCAGACTGAGTCTTTTTGATCACCTTTTTATTGATTTAGAAACTTCCTAACAGAAATTATATCAAGGACATAGGCCATTTTATGAGCTCAAGGCATATAATTAAGGCTGAGAATTAAAATATTCTAAAATGAAACAAAACTCCTGTATTTATGTTTTACTTGGATCATCTGTTGTCTCATGGGAGCCTAGTAAGAAAATAACTGCATTGGCCTAAATACCATGCTTAGGATACATTTTATTTTACCTTCATAAAACCATAGAATACCGGGTTAAAAGGGACTTCAAGGACCCATCTGGCCCAGCATTTCTTGATGAAAGCACCTTCTAGGCAAGATGACCCAGCACCCTGTCTAGCTGAATCTTTAAAGCATTCGAAGTCGAGGAATCCACTACTTTGCTAGGGAGATTACTTCAGTGGCTGATTGTTCCACTATGAAAAGTTTGTTGTGTCCAATCAGAATCTCCCCAGGAGTGACTTGTACCCATTAACTCTTGTCTTTTCAGTGTGACTCTTTTAAAAAGGAAGTCTTCATCTTCTTTGTAGACATCTTTTAAATACTGTAGCATGATTATAACATCTCTCCTAAGCCTTCATTTCTCAAAGCTGAACAAACCCTATTATCTCATGCTTTCCTCAAATGGCAGGCTTCCCAGCACTTTGATCATCTCTGTGGTCCTTCTATGGACCCTCTCCAGCCTATCCACATCTTTTTTTGCATGGCAAGAACCAAAACTGAACATAGTGCTCCAGGTGGGGCCTGACAAGTGCTGAGTAGAGAGGAATTTGTCTCCACTGGTGATGCTTTTGTTGATGCAACCGAGCGTCTTGCTGGGTTAAGCTACAACATATACCTTAGGTTACTTATTTGTGAAAATCTTTAGATTCAGTTGGGATGACTGGACGCTC
>NW_009953947.1:437811-505820 GCF_000747805.2 Chaetura pelagica
ATTTACATTCCAATGGTATTTGTGATATCACATAAACTCTGAGCATCACGTGCTAAGTGCACAAACCCATTTGTAGATTTGGGCTACATCCAAGCAGTTTAGCCTTTACTGTAGGAGCTGCTAGGAAATAAATAAATAAATAAATAAACAAATAAATAAAAGAAACCTAGTTAGGAACATAATAATAATGCTCAAAGATTAAGAAGTTGAAGATTTTTCAAGTTCATAATGCTGGATTCTGCGTGTGTTTATGGGAACGTTTCAAGTGTAGAAATGGAAGACACTGGCTCAGTAGGTGGCACTATTCCCTCAAAATCGGTATGAAGCCCTTTCTTGAACAGGTATTTTGGGTACCAAGATAGAAAAAGTTTTCTATTAATGATCCACAAAATTCTGCATCCAACCACGGTGGTCATTAAAGATACTGTACTTTTAGGAAAAGACAGGTAATTTTGCCTTGCCACGTAGATAGCAAAACAGGAGAAGAATGATAGGTAATCCTGTTCTTTCTGCATATACGGTATTCTTCCTCATTTCTTGTCTTTATTTTTTGTGTATTCCTGCATCTCATTGGTTTGCTTTGATTAAACAGGAACATTTAGTGCAAAATATAGATATATATTTTTTGGTTTGTTTTTTTTCCCCTGAAGTTTGATGTTCCATTCTTTGATTAACAATGATAAATATATATATTAAAGCTGTTTCTGAGGTCAGACAAAAAAAAAAATATGTAGAATTTGGTAAAAACCTACACAGCCTGGTACAGTTTTGTGAAAAGAAAATTTGTGAAGTATAATTTTTTCAATATGTCTCCATAAAGTAGAATAATCTATTACATTTCTGAAAATGGAACATTCCAAAACAGTGTGCTAATAACTTGTAAAAATATATGTACTTGAATACTTAATTTATAGATTTCAGGTCTACCAGTACTGCAGATTTTGCTTAAACTTCTGTCAGATCTCTGCATTCTGACTTAGAGTTTGATTTACAAATCAACCACTTGGAAGCAGCTCTTGCAGACTTCTTTGCAATACCACTTTACAGTACGGTTTCATTGTATAATCCAACATTTTTAATGTTGAAAGTAGCATCTCTAACAAGATATGCATTAACTTCACAATCAGTGTACAATGGAGCATAAACTTAAGAATAATGTTCCTAATTTGATTAGTGCTTTCAAAACCTACAAAAGCTACAAAAATGAACTTTTTAATTTGCAATAGCTTTCTTAGGCTAAAATTCAATTCATACAATCCACCTTCAGATGAAGAGAATTATGAAAGATTTTTAATTCCCTTCAGAAAATCAATACTGAGTAATAAAACTAGACAGGTGATTTCAATAGTTAAACTTTTATTTAAAATGTGCAAACTACTCAGGAAAGATTTCCCAAAAGATGCCTTCTACAGTCAACTTGCTAATGCTGCCTTTTCTGACTAGAATATCCACATATCATCGATCATCTCAGAAGAGATTAAAGTTCTTAACTTGGCAGGATATTTCTCTGAAGTGCTTTTAGGAAAATAAAGTCACATGATATAATAGGAGCAATATTGGAATGCTTGATCCCTTAATTGCAGTTGTTTATTTTTCCATTTTGTAATCCAAGCATTCAGGCACTTTACAGCTTACATGCAGATTTTGCTTGTAAAATAAACCATCACATGTGTAACCTATCACACTGAAAGTGAATGAAGCTTTATGGTAACTTTGAGGGTCTTTTATGACAAAGAGTAAAGACCACAAGTACCCTGGTGTTACAGATTGTTAACAGTTGCCATTTGAATTCTTCTTAATGGATAACACCCAATAATCGTTTTGCTTTCAACTCTGCCTGCAATCTGATACCTGTAAGAAAACTTAAATCTAAGAGTCAGCTTAAAATCTTTACTAAAATATTAAAGAAGAGAATGAATAATAAAGCATCTAGTGTTTCTAAAAGCCATATGCCCTTATTTTTAATGTCCTAAAGTTCAAGCTGTCCCCAGTTTATAATAACATGAACTGCTTGAGCTTAACTTTGGCTTAACTGTATAATGAAAGCAAAAAATTATGTATCCACTCACTAACAAGGGTGATGGTGACTGCTTCAGCAATGATTTTAACATCAATTCTGAGAAAACAGTGGCATGTTTCTGCATTCATCAAGTCCACTACATTAAAGTTTGTGAGGGGGGTTATGACAAATTAGCAAACTTAGAATTTTCAAACTTTTTAATATCTGACCTATCTTCTCCCCCTTCAAAGTTTAATACTTGCTAAGGAAACATGAATTTCATAGCAATTAAATCAGGAAAAAAAACAAAACAAAACCAAAACAAAAACCTTAACAATTATAATTTATTCTTATTTTTCATATTAGTTTTCTGAACCTCAGGTAGCTTTGTAAAAAAAAACCAAAAACAAATCATTTAACAGTGGAGGAGAAATTTGCCATTAATTATAATCTTCCAAACCAAGTAGAAAAAACTCTTCTCATATATTTTAGAATGACCTAGAGTGTCACAATGTCCTTAGCAACTCACACCTACACTTTAAAACTTTTAAGATTGGTCTATTTTGAAATGCCCAGAAAATCTTTATAAAATGAAGCAAAATCAAGTAACATATACCAAAACAGGATATACTTGAGGCACAGAATATTCTTACAGTTTTTTGTTCATCCTGTATTTTGTTTATTTATATGCTCATTTACCATTAAATAAATTATCTCCTTTCTTACATTTTTCTCTATTTTTACTTATCTCCCTGGTTATCTCTGAATAAGGTATTGCTGCCACTCACTTACCAGGCCTGGACTTCATCATAATGTTTGTTGCCTTTTTCTCAAAGTGCTTAATTAATTGTTTTTCATAACAATAATGGGCTCGCCTATGACTGCTCATGGTTATTGGGTACTGAGGGAGTTGGCAGAAGTGTTCATCAAGCCACTTTCCAACATTTATCAGCAGTCCTGGCTAACCAGGGTGATCCCAGTAGACTGGAGATTAGCAAATGTGACACCCATCTACAAGAGGGGCCTGGAGGATAATCCAGGGAAGTACAGACCTTGGTGTCAGGGAAGGTTATGGAGCAGATCACCCTGAGTGCCATCACATGGCACATACAGTACTACCAGGTGATCAGGCCCAGTCAGCATGGGTTCATGGAAGGAAGGTCCTGCTTGACTAACCTGATCTCCTATGACAAACTAACCTGCTTAGTGGGATGAGAGAAGGGCTGTGGATTGCGTTTACTTGGACTTTACTAAAAAGCCTTCAACATTGATCCCACAGCATTATTCTGGAGAAACAGGCTGCTCACAGCTTAAAAGGATGTATGCTTTGCTGATAAAAACAATGGTTGGATCGCTGGGCCCAAAGAGTTGTGGTGAATGGAGTTAAATCTAGTTGATGGCTGGTCACAAATGGGGTTCCCCTGGGCTTAGTACTGGAGAAAGGTCTGTTTAATATATTTATCAATTATCTGGATGAGGGAACTGAGTGCACCCTCAGTAAGATTGCAGATGACACCAAATCGTGTAGCAGTGTTGATCTGCTTGAGGGTAGAGAGGGTCTACAGATGGATCTGAACATGCTGGATCAATGAGCCAATGCCAATTGTAGCAGATTCAACAAGACGAAGTGTCAGGTCCTGCACTAGGGTCCCAACAACACCATGCGAGGCTACAGGCTCAGGGAAGAGTGTCTGGAAAGCTGCCCAGAGGAAAAGGACCTGGGGGTGTTGATCAACAGCAGCTGAATATGCGCCAGCATTGTGTCCTGGTGGCGGAGACATCCAAAAGCATCCTAGACTTTAGAAAACAACCTCATCAGCAGGACTAGGGAAGTGATTATTTCCTTGTACTCAGCACTGGTGAGGCCACACCTTGAATACTATGTTCAGTTTTGTGCCTCTCACTAAAAGGATATTGAGGTGCTAGAAAAAGACCAGAAAAAGATAATGAATCAGCCAGAGAACAAGTCCTAGGAGGATTGGCTTAGGGAACTGGGGTTGTTTAGCCTGGAGAAAAGGAGGCTGCGGGGATAATTTCTCGCTCTCTACAATGATCTTTTCAAATCTAAATGAATGTATAAAGCTATGATATGAAAATCTAGTGTTTTCATCCTTTGCCACAGGTACATAACATCTGGAAGAGAGTTATGCTTCATGCCAATGCATATTTCAACTTTATCAAATAAAATTTAAAAAATATCTCATACTGTTTGAGCATGCTTGAGCTCCTCATAGTGTGAGAACCACTTGGGAACAGCTTGTAGATGAACTGACCCAGAGTGATAAGACACCAAGACCCCAGGCATATGACAGCACTAAATTAAATTTACATGGGGTTTCCAGGACTTACTAAATGGAAATATTGTTGTATTAAGAAGTCATTGACCATTGCACTGTCCCCTTATTTTTGCAGTTTCTTTTGAATCTTATTGCTTAATAATTACTCTGAGATCTCTTCATCAAAACAGATGAAGATTGATTCTGTTCATGGTTGATAGAAAAGACTTCCAAGCTCACCTGGTACCTGCGTAATCTGTTGATATCACAGAAATCTCTTCACTGGACTGATCAGGAAAGAGGTATTTCACAAATCCTCTGTAATTTTGCTGTTTCTTCCAAATGAGAAAATAAAACTATTAATTTATATTGATCTTTATAAAACACAGTGCCATTCATATCTGACTGAAAAATACATGTGGTTTAGTTTGCACACTATGAAAGTTATCTTGCATTAAAAAGCTCATTTCTAGATTTGCAAACATAGAGTTAGTTTCTTATGAAGGAGACATACATTTTTATACCTTTTGAAGTAGTTGATTCAGCTCTGATTGTAAACCTTGTGATACAGTTTGCATTAATTTTTTCTTTTTTTTTTTTTTTTCCTTCCAGGAATGAAAAAGATAGTAAGCATCTCCTTTTTCTGCCTGCTAGACACCTGTAATAATCTACTTGTAAGTAGAAAGCTGCTTAATTTTTCCAATTTTTGAACATGAGTATTATGAGAACTGATAACCTGTTGGACTGAAAACCATAACTCTGTAAGAAGCTTCAGAAAATATTTTAACACATCGTTGATATTGATAAAAGATCAGGAGGAAACCACTCCAGCTGAAAATATCATCTTGTTGGAGGCTGCGGGGATAATTTCTCGCTCTCTACAATGATCTTTTCAAATCTAAATGAATGTATAAAGCTATGATATGAAAATCTAGTGTTTTCATCCTTTGCCACAGGTACATAACATCTGGAAGAGAGTTATGCTTCATGCCAATGCATATTTCAACTTTATCAAATAAAATTTAAAAAATATCTCATACTGTTTGAGCATGCTTGAGCTCCTCATAGTGTGAGAACCACTTGGGAACAGCTTGTAGATGAACTGACCCAGAGTGATAAGACACCAAGACCCCAGGCATATGACAGCACTAAATTAAATTTACATGGGGTTTCCAGGACTTACTAAATGGAAATATTGTTGTATTAAGAAGTCATTGACCATTGCACTGTCCCCTTATTTTTGCAGTTTCTTTTGAATCTTATTGCTTAATAATTACTCTGAGATCTCTTCATGAAAACAGATGAAGATTGATTCTGTTCATGGTTGATAGAAAAGACTTCCAAGCTCACCTGGTACCTGCGTAATCTGTTGATATCACAGAAATCTCTTCACTGGACTGATCAGGAAAGAGGTATTTCACAAATCCTCTGTAATTTTGCTGTTTCTTCCAAATGAGAAAATAAAACTATTAATTTATATTGATCTTTATAAAACACAGTGCCATTCATATCTGACTGAAAAATACATGTGGTTTAGTTTGCACACTATGAAAGTTATCTTGCATTAAAAAGCTCATTTCTAGATTTGCAAACATAGAGTTAGTTTCTTATGAAGGAGACATACATTTTTATACCTTTTGAAGTAGTTGATTCAGCTCTGATTGTAAACCTTGTGATACAGTTTGCATTAATTTTTTCTTTTTTTTTTTTTTTTTCCTTCCAGGAATGATAAAGATAGTAAGCATCTCCTTTTTCTGCCTGCTAGACACCTGTAATAATCTACTTGTAAGTAGAAAGCTGCTTAATTTTTCCAATTTTTGAACATGAGTATTATGAGAACTGATAACCTGTTGGACTGAAAACCATAACTCTGTAAGAAGCTTCAGAAAATATTTTAACACATCGTTGATATTGATAAAAGATCAGGAGGAAACCACTCCAGCTGAAAATATCATCTTGTTGAAAACACACATCTCATTTTATGACTGAGGATAAAGGTTTTAGTGAAAGTGTATGTAATTTATGCACTGATTGTTACAAATAGCATGTGTAATTCCATATGCTGTGCTTCATAAAACTTACGCAAACTGCTCCTCTATGGCAGACAGTGGAAACTCTGTTAGAATGAAATGTGTTATGAAAGGAGTCCAGTGTTGGAAGGCAGTTCAAAGAAATTTTATCTAAGCAAACCGAAATGAGTGATTTCCAGTAGTTTTGCATTAATTTTGCATATTCCAAGCTGCTCAGGAAAACTTGTGGTCCCTTTGAAATAAGGTAACACAAATCCCTGTCTGCTCTACTTGAGAAAGTTTAGTAGTACAATTTTTTTTTTTAATTTTTATTTTTTGTATGCTGAACCTATCTTTAAAACCTCTTTGCACATAATTACTCTTTACCCATAAGCAGAAACTTTGAATATTCATAAATTCAAGCCCTTTAGATGGCCTGTTAATAACAAAAAAATGTCTATCAAGTGCCCGTCGTTAAACATCTTAATAAATCCCATGAGTTGTGTACTTGAAAGCCTTAGTTCCAAGTACAAGAATGAAAAGCTGTAGCAATTTGATAAAGAGAAGAAAAACTAGGAAATTCTTCTCTTAGCTAAGCTATTATGAGCTGTAACTGAATTCCCAGCTAGGCATCATTTAACACTTTTATATAATTATTAATGTTGAAGTGTATCATAAGAATTAGGAAACTGCCAAAACAGTCCTGTAAGGAAAAAAAATAAATAGTGATGTTTTCATTTCTCCATTGTGGTGATGGGAGAATGGAGAAGATTTATCCAGTCCCAAGCAAGGGGCAAAGCTGTATTTATAAGCATTGAATCTAATTCTGCACTCCATCAACATGCTGAATTCCCTGAAACTTAAGAGCATGTTGGGCCAGTATCTGCCTTTCAGCTCTTCACAGGATCCACAAGACATATCGCTACTTTTAGAGTGAATGGACATCTCTTCTAGGGTGATTACAAAATGGAGCAATTTGAAAAGCAATTTTGCAATATTTCCACCTGATCAAAGAAAAGTGTAGAGGGGAGAGATGTTTGCTTAATGTATGCAGGAATCGTTACTAACTGAGACGGGGGGGGGGGGGAAAAATAGTATCCCTACCCCGCCTTAATTGTAGGATTTCATTGCTACATCTCACATGCTTTGGATATTCCAAATGTTTCAGAAAATTGTAAAATATTTAGGCACATTTTTTAAAAAAGCTGTTTCTTAAGCTAAGATTATGGGAGCAATTTCACAGGTTTCAGGATAATTCCTCGTATCTTAATTCAAAATTGAGAGGGACTTGTAGTTGTGTGGATTGGAGGGAGAGGGGAAAGTAAAAAGAAGTGACACCTAAGTTCCATAAATCATTATGTAAAGCTTTTGGTCTAAATAAGTGAGACTCATCTCATCTAGCTGTCAGTGCCTGTACCTGAACACATGAAATCTAAGTTACAGTAGTCACCTTTTGCAGTTTTTAAAGGGACTTGTGTATCTTACAGTCCAATTCACACACAGCAGGTCAGAATTCCCTTTTTGAAGTTGTCTTTTTTCTCTTTGACTGCAAAAGACACACAATATATTTAGCTCAGACTTAAGCATCGAATTTATGGATGTTCAAGTTGAGTCCTGGGCAGGTGAAGCATCACTTGAAGTGTCCATAGATTTACCCATAACATCTCTGCTTTCTGAATTGAATTGTTCTATCTGTAACAGTCACCCAGAAACTGCTAGCAATAAATCTGTTTAAATCTGAAGTAGAGCCATGAAAGAATGAGTAACATCTGAAGCAGTTTGCAAACAGATCTTATTAAATCCTTTTTCAGGAGTCTTCAGATATCAGGTAGTTTCAACACTAAAGCATTTTGGTGGAGGGGTCTCTGTGTGATGCTGTAGTTGGAAGATGCTGGCCCACTCTTCCTTTCCCACATGAAAAGTTAAAATTCTGTAACAAGGAATGTTTCTCGAATGTTTTCTACAGGATACTTTCTCACGATGCATACCAGCATGGGTGGACTCAGAATTTGAAAATATTCCATTTGTACTTCCTGATATATTATTTTTTTTTCATGAAGAACCTTTTTGTGACGGCTTTACAGACGCTTTTTGTAATAGAAAGCATGAGAAACTGTATCCATATTTCTTTACTCTTCTAGCGTATTATATTTTCTACTTAAGAAACACATGCTGTGATGGTAGCAGCAGGCCAAACTCTGAAGTCAGTAGTATTAATTCACCTCTGCATAGAATTTGGCCTCACAGTCCTAATAAAAGCCCCGTAATTCACAGTGAATAAATCATACTGATAGTATGCATGCACATAGCACATAGCACATGATAGTGCTATGCCTTTTAGTACTTATATTGTCTTTCATGTGCAAACATACACTTGTCTGATAGTATATAAAATAAATTTTATTAAATCACATGATGCTTATAGGCAAACGAGTTTCTTTAAGAGCCTTGTACCTGATAACATCTGCAGTCAGAACACGTGCAACATCTGCTTCTATAGAGATTTAATACTTCATCTCTACAGAATTTGGATCTCATTGTTCCTTAGAGAAGTTAAAAGCAGAGAAACAGAAAACTGTGTAAGTGCAGAAAATAAAAACATGTGGGGTTTACAAAAAACATTTTTTGTTGATGAACTTTATACAGACAGATCTTAATTACAACATGCAGAGCTACAAAGCCAAAGCAACTCTTGTACAGTATTTTATGAAGAAAGAAACTCCATGGAGTTTCTCTTTTGATGTATTCCCTTAAGATTTTCCTACTTGTGAAAGAAAATATTCACTTTCCTTTATCTGAACTTTTCTGTTGCTGGAAAAAGGCAGAACAATCAGAATAGAGGCTTTGTAGCTATACTTTTTTACTGACAATGTTTTTGCCATATTGATATGGCTGAAAATGTCTCTGCTAAGTGGGTGCCTTTAGAACTCCCTCCTTTACAAACTGCTTGACAATATGAAGACAGATGCATTCTAAGCTACAGCAATTTCACAAGCATCAGTTTTCAGGAGAAGGTAAAAGAGTCAAGAAAGTGGGTTAAATGTTTCCTCCCAGGACAGCTGTTCCCACTTTGTTCTTTCCTGAATAGGATATCTGAGATTTAGAGAAACCAGAATAACAGATTCTGTAGAACTGTTGCTTCTTTCAAGGCCCAGCTTCTTGGACTTTTACCATCTCTTTGTATTTCTTCTAACTCTGGAAAGGCTGACATCAAATCCCTCCCATTTTTGAAGCCCTATTGACTTCCAGTGATTCCATGTACATAAAGCAATGACAATGACAAAAGCTGAAGACCTGTAGCTGAATTCATAGTAACACATAAGATAAAATATGGAAAATATGAAACATATTTTGCTGAGTTTTCTTAAGTTTCCTCACAACCAGAACTTTGCAGAACACATTTTCTCATTCAAAAGAACTGTAATAAAAAGCCTAATTCCTCAATTATAATAAAAATAACTATCTCACATAGGTTAGATTCCTCATTCTGAATTCCACTTCTTCATCACCCCACTTTTGATAAGTTTTTGTTTTACAAGAATCCTACAGTAATGCAGTCTGTATTTCAAACACTCCTGGGCTCCATGTAACCAATATGTGGTTGTTGATGAAGTGAAATGTCAGCAGATTCATTATCAGTGAATCACTAAGGGATAGAATACAACAGCCTCCAGTAATTTGAAAACTTCTACACTGAAGCCAACTGGATTTTGTTCAAACTAGTTCTTACTTCCACCTATGTTTCTACTCCTATCACCTCAAAAGTTAGTGTTTTCTACATTTCTGTGTTATCAATGGCTTGATCTCTAGCTATTTAAACACTACTCTGCAGTTATTTTGGTTAGCACTGCAGGGGTAAGTAGTTTGGCATTCCAAAACAGAAGTTAATCAGAATACATGGCTTGGAGATTTCAGAAAGTATTCTAGGGTCTCTGGAAAAAATATAATAAACAAATCAGGAAAAAAACTTTTTTTCATCCAAAATGCAGTAAATTGAGGTCATCAGCTAATGTAAATCAGCAGAATCCCACTGAATTCATTAGACCCCTTCTGATCCACATCTGTAGGCAATCTTCATAATCATGTTGTCACATATAACTGTTACATTATATTCTCATGGTTCCTCTTTAGCCAGATAGAAATGGCTTTCCTGTTCCACAAAAATGTTAATGCATTTGGAAATGTCCTGTTCCATGTTAGGGCAAGCCTAACACTAGGCTTATATGTATAATATCTTTAAGTTGTTTGGTCCAATACAAGTGGCAAATGGATCTGATTTTTGTGGCATTTTCCGACAATTATAATTTTTTGTTGTTGTTGAATGAGATGTTTTCTTTAAGTTGTTGAATAACAGAATTGCTCTGTCCAATTATAAGACATTTTAAATAAAAGTAAGTGAGAGCAAAGAGGGTGTTTCCTCAAGACTTTCTAACATTCTTCTGCAACTTCATAGTGCTATATACCTAGTCCAGCTCTGCCAGACAGGATGGGGAAAAGGACTCAAATGTCCTGTCTCCTCCAGGAGAATCAAAGTCCTTTTACATGATAACTGATATATAGCTTATAAACTAAAATGGATTCAGAGTTTCACTGCTTTCATACCTTACTCCCTAAACACATCTTAATAAAAAGCTGACCTGAATTTTATTCCATACTCCAAGCTGAACAGAGACAGTATGTGAACATCTGTTGAGTTCCCTAAACACTGGAGAACTTTTATCTTAATAAATTAGTTATGTTTCTTAAGAGTGTTTAAGATAATTCGTAGCTTTCAGAGACATCTTGAAATCTTTACATTGCTGATAACTTCCACTATGTAACTACCATCCTCCAAAGAGAGGGGAATGGCTCAGTAAGTTGTGGAATTTGTCTGTGGTAAAAAGATTCAGGTTCCAGCCTTTGCTGTAGTGTTGTTTTCCTCATTGTTAAGCCCAGAGGAATAGCTCGATTAAAAGAGCCTTTTTAAAATAAACAGCTTCATTAAAGGAGTATGAGCACTTCGTCATCATCATCATCGACTTTATTGAATAAAGGTACTTAGTGATCTGCTAGCACTTCCATAATTTGCAATAAGTATATTTTACAGTATTGATGCACAACTAAAACCAAAATTAGAATATCAATACCATTCCTACTCTACTACGCTATTTCAAAGCCTGTTATTTCCTACATATTGCATTACATCAAAATCTTGTGCAGCTGGAAACTCTTCAAGGTCTTGTACACTAGACAATAATTGGCCATCCTGTGTTTTTTCCAGCAACAACAGTAACTGCAAGAACAGGCTGGCAAGCTTTTCTGACTGCTACCTACAAAGAATTGGTGATTCTCATGCCTGTGATCCCAGAGAGATAGGATAAATTTGTTGCAAAATTTCAAAAATAATTGAATATTTTATGGCAACTATCAGGCATCCAAGAAATTACCTTATCAGTCAGCATTTGAAGATCCTGGAAATGCCACTGCTCCTTGTCGGTGAATACTTACAGTGTAAATCAACTCTCTGACATCAGTGATGACCAGAAAACAGAGAAAAATAATGCCCTTTTTCTAAATCTCGTTAATGGAATTGGATTGCCAGTGCAAGGTCTCTTATTTTAAAATAATAAAACAAACTGTATAGAAGAGATAGATAGATAGATAGATAGATAGATAGATAGATAGATAGATAGATAGATAGATAGATTAAAACTGAGCAGAATGGACCCAGTGCATCCTACACCAGTTCTCATGCACATGCAGTTGATCTTCCTTTGCATAGGCCTTACATCAACACCTGCAGCAAAGAGCAACCAATGCCTGCCAAAGGCTGCAGTGTGGCAGGGAAGCAGCCAGTACAATACTTTAGATTTAAGCAGGTGTTTCATCAGGCAGCAATTATTTAATCTTGTTGATTAAACATATAGCTTATGAATCCTTCCTAAGATTTAAATCCTATCCTTGACTTTAGTGCTGGGTATATTAGGTTGTATTCTCCATAGGGCAGAAAATTCAGGAGATTATTTAGGAAATGAAGACCAAACAAATCACTTGGTCTACTCTCCTGATGGACATTGATCACAATTGTACAGAGACTGTGGATAATGAGGTCCTGGTTAGCTATGTCAGCAAAAATTCTGGCAATCTTTAACCATGTCCTGAGGAAGACTGTCTCCTGGCAAAAAGATGGAGTATGTATCAGAAAACTTGTTTCTGTTTAATTCAAAGTATTTCTAAGCAGTATGTCATGAATAGTTTCTCTGTTGGACACAGCCATCTAGGTTTCTATCTTTTCCTGATCTCCAAGGCAGAAAAGAGCTGCAAGCTGTAAGGAACGGAAGTTTCCAGTGATTTTAGTGGTCAAATAGTCTGTGAAGGATGGAACCCAAGCACCTGTTTCTATTTCATAGCCAATTATTTTATATTTAATAGGAATGCACAAGGACACAATAGAAATGAAACCCAGTTCTTATATAAAATTTATTTGTAATGTAACATACAACAAAAATTCCTCTGCCATTCCCAAATATTTTCCCTCAAATAGCAGTAAATTCACCCTCATCTAGGCATAGTTTACTCAGAAGTTTACCATCCATGTATAAAATTTAAAATTAGTGAATACATTACCCTTTTTACTCTCTATAGTTAGAAGTGCATTCTTTAGAAACGGATCTTGGTGGGGGAGGAATGCTGGAATTTTCTACTGAAGTGCTTTTAAAGCAAATATATCTTGAGCTGTTATGGATGAAAGGTGTTTGTTAAATTACTTGATGTTACAAATATCTGAAACTGAGTGGGTGATTGATTTAATTGCGGTTGTCAGACTGGTTTTAAAGGCATATTTTTCTTTTTCTTCTTTTTTTTCAGATCTACAGAACAGTTGGATTCTGAACATAAAGAAAAGAAAGTGTCTGAATATACTAATCACAAAATGTAGCTGCTGGCTAAGCCAAGGCATATTGTCAAGATGAAGTGCTGCATAATTTTCAAAACACTCGGTCTGGCCAATGCATTCTATTTCTGAATAGCAGTGGTTCTGTTGTTCCAGTCCCTGTTATTTTCTGAATAGAGACATCCAATAATTATGGTAATGTGTTGCTTTTATATATATGTAAGGCTACTACAAATATGAAAATTAGTGAATGGCTTGGTGTTGTTTGAGGCGAGCATTCTCTCCTGAGTTGCCAAATCTTATCAGCTACAGGTGGTCCATCAAACTCACTATCTTGCTGTTGCATTTAAGGTTGCTGTTTCAGAGAAAAAAACAGCTATGATTATGTACTATTGCAATTTCAGAGTCTATAATTTAAAAGACATAAAAAATTATGTCACATTGTAAGAAAAAAATGTTAAATGCATGCAAAAATACACTAATTAACTATATCCCAAAGGAAGTTCCAATAAAAGAAAGAGAAAAAAAAACAACCCAAAACTTCAGTGCCTAGGAAAAATTCAGGCAGCACATTATTTAAGATATTTTTTACTTCTGTTTAAAAGTTTTTGTCTTTAACACAAATGTAAAGCAGGGGTTTATGTACATTTGTCATATTATTGCAACTTACTCAGCATCGTGAAGTGCTGACTGTGTTTCTGATGTCAGTGGCTATTCCTAGCTGGACCTGTTTATATGTTTTTGGGAAGAAATGAATGGAAAATTACTACCTAAACTCTTCTTTTTTTTTTTTTTTTTTTTTTTTTTTTTTTTTCATCAAGACATTTCAATGGTTATTTTTTCTCCAAGTTTAATAACTACTCATTTATAACTGAAGAAACATATGGTAGCATGGAAAAGCAAAAGACTGCTGAGCTCTCCTGGTGGCACTGATGCTGGTTTCCCTCCTTCCTTCTCTCCCTACACTCTCTAAGCCTGGACACTGACCTTGAAAGCCAAATTGTTTTGTATAACCTGCCCATTGCTACAGATATAGGAGCCAATAACTGGCTTTATGAGCTTTTCACCTGGGAACAAGCCGTGCTTTGCCTTCAAAGGAACATGAGTGAGAATATTTCAATGGTTATTTTTTCTCCAAGTTTAATAACTACTCATTTATAACTGAAGAAACATATGGTAGCATGGAAAAGCAAAAGACTGCTGAGCTCTCCTGGTGGCACTGATGCTGGTTTCCCTCCTTCCTTCTCTCCCTACACTCTCTAAGCCTGGACACTGACCTTGAAAGCCAAATTGTTTTGTATAACCTGCCCATTGCTACAGATATAGGAGCCAATAACTGGCTTTATGAGCTTTTCACCTGGGAACAAGCCGTGCTTTGCCTTCAAAGGAACATGAGTGAGAATATATTCAAAGCAATTCTGAAAACAGCAAGTAAAGGAAATTGAATCCTGGAAACAGTCACTTCTGGCAGTGGCAGCACACCTGAGGTGTTCCCTGTGCCGTGCAGTTGCCAGGTTGTCAGGGAACAGGAACGCTTGGGGCTGGGCCTGTTGACAGCTTGCACACGGCCTGGCTTCTGTTGTCAGGCTCCAACAGCCGCCCGAGGAGGCGCGAGGAGAGGTCAACACGTGCAGATGAAGGGTTCCCAGGATAAAACTGATAGAGGTTGTTCCTTAGCCTGACACATTTGCTGAGACCCAGGGAAGGTCAGGGCCTGGGAGAAGCTGGACTTGCATACCTTGGGGGGACACTTTCAGTTTTCATAAATTAGCATTTTACTTTCTTTCTCGCCCTTGTTTTATTGGCTTTAAAATGTACAGGTGTTCCATGATATGTTTTTCATAAAGTATTGTTTGAGCTCTCCATTGGGCCCTTCACACAGCATACAAATTTGGGTCCAACAGAGCAGATGCAGGTGGTGGCTTCCTGGGGCCAAGTAAGTTGCAATCACATCTTTCTTTAGCCTCTCCAGGCCTTTCTAGACACTCGTTTCCTCAGTAGAAATGAAGTTATCCAGCTTGGCACCCCAGACCCTTGAAACAAGTGCTGAGCTGTCTAAACCAGAGAGAGAATTCTCTTTCTTAGTGGTTTGACCTCATGAGTTTTTGGGATATCCGTGTAATCTTTCACCGGGAGTTGGGTAAAGTACTGTTGATCGAAATATATGTTGGACATGTAAACAGAACTGAGCCATGTGGAAGTTGCCTGGCCTGTGATAATCCAATCTTATAAATTGTTTGAAATGTCCCAAGCACAGTTCTTGCCTCCAGCCTGCCTTCCCAGGCAAAGATTGGGAGTGATTTAGGGGGCAGTGTCAGACAGAGACTATTCCCTCTGCTCTCTCTTTTGAAGGGCAAGTATATTCCTCTATGCAGGCAAGAGCCATTCCACATCCAATTAATGAATATCACATTATTTACTACCACTGATGTGGCCACAAATACATTACCTTCATTACCTTTTTGTCAGCTTTCTCACCTGATTTCTAGTCAGCTTTCTCAGTTGAAGTCTATGGTGTAAGTCAAGGAAGTATGTTAAAAAGGTCAAATAAAATAAAATAAAAATAAAACAAAGAAGGGGGGGGCGGGGAGAAGAAATAGGAAAAAAAATAAAAGGGGAAAAAAATAAAAGAAAAATAAAGAGGGAAAACAATTTGCAGGCTCTAACCAAAAAAGCCTAGAAGTAGAGATGCAGTACAGAAGAAGCAAGCCCCTAGAACCTCCATTGGTGCCTTGGATGAAGTTTCACTCAGACAAACTTAATATATAAATGTTGCCTGCAACAAATATAATTAACAACCCTAAAGTTTTCATTAATGTTATTATTAATATTACTTTCTACTTATTTGTGTGCTAAACATCGCTATCCTAATAGTTAACTACACTTGAAAGTAAGTATGTCTGGATCCAAGGTGTCTGTGTAATCCATAGAGAGAGAAAAAAATCTTCAAGGGGCCAATCTGGAAAGCCTGAATTGAAGCTTAATAATTACCAAAATGAGATACAATAAACACCTTCTACAGAGCTTTGCAAAGTCCTCTGCAAAACAGGAATTTTTTATCCACTTTGTCTGCCCATGATGGGTCAATTTTTAAAAAATCATGCATTATTTGCATATCTCATATTAAGAAAATCTGATAAATAAGTTTTCAACTTGTTTCCTTTTAGCTATACATAGAATGATTTCTAAGAAGTGAAGTATTTGTCTAATTTTTATGGAATTTGCTTTTCACAAATCAAAGTAGCATAGTTTCACATGGAGAAAGGAACCTGAAAAAAAACTAATAAGCAACATTTCATGAAACATTATTATTATATTTGCAGTGAAATATTCAATAAATACTATAGATAAACAAACAAGAAGAATACCTCTAAAAAACTCTGACTGTAGTATCAGGATCTTATAATCTATGTGTTATGTTATAATTGGTATATGTTCCCAAATAACAAAAAACAAATTTGCACAGTTAAAAGTTAAAAGCTTTCATAGACCAAAAAGTTCATGGCTGGTCTATGTGCAATATAATTTCTTTGTGTCTGAATTTTCTCATGAATGAGTCTGGAATATGTTACGCAATAGAAAGAGAGTATTAACATACAATTTAAAGAATACTATGAAATTTCCTATTTTCTCCCCTCCTTTTTTTTTTTTTTTTTTTTTTTTTGAGTAGGACTTTATAATTCTTACCATATATGCAAACACAGAAAAAAAATATCTGGCTTCTTTTTTGTCCAGGAGACAGAGATATGAGTCATGGAAAGCAAGATTTATTAGTCTACCAGAAACTTTTAGCTTAAATTTTTTCCTGTCAAATTCTTTCAAAGAAATGGAATCTGCATGTAATTGCACCTAACCATGAAAAGTGCAGCTTACTCTTTGGCTAATTTAATTCACTGCCTTTTTGCTGAGGTTCTGGCCTATGGCTTTGCTCTAATAGACACAAATCTTGTGTTGACTTATTCAAGTCTATCCTCTTTGATTTACTATTTTAATGTATCAGTGATAAACAGCTATAATACACTCATTGCAGAATTGAACATACTGTCCAAATATTATCTTATTGCCCAGAAGTGTGATCTGACACATACCCTCTTCTAAAAAAAAATATGCATTGTACCAGACATTCTGACAACATATGTTTGAGAATTACCTGAAAATAAGACTTAATGAGATGAGTAGCTAGTCTGTTAAATTGGCATTCAATTCAGCAAAGCTTGAGGAGACAATAACATGGTGTCATGGAGCAGTAAGAAAAACTCTTAAGGTCTCACTCTCCAGTAAGGGGACAACCCCACAACCATGTACACTTGGAGCTCTGGCTTCACCACAGTTCAAAAGCTCTGACATCAAGAGGTCAGCCAGGAGTGGCTTGTTTGTAAAACAGGTGCAGGGTGAGGAGCTAAACCTCAGTTGGAGCAAGGCTTACCCTGTTCCCAGGAAAAACCCTGAAAATTCTAGTGAGCTGTGTAGCTACAGATCTCATGATAATTGGACTGTGGCTTCAGGGCAGATGGATTCATTGTTTTGGCTGGGTACTCTCTCCATTTTCCAGGTAGACCTGCCAAACAAATTAGGCAATTCAGTGCTATGATTTTATGGAAGATTTGCTTGATGAATGAAGCTTTGTCTACATTTAAAAAGATCTGGAAATAAGATGGCTTATATGGAAGCATAGATTTGGGCACAGAAACTGGGAGAATTTAGACACTAATGTGTGAGAAGGTAGTTTAGGAAAAACTAGCCTAACATCTATAATTGATAAATAACATCTTAGATTTCGGGGGGAAAAATGCTTGCTCAGCAACTTAAAAGTGTTTTCAGTGAGCTGATGACATACAGGTCTTTTTCCTGATGCATCCCTGACAGAATCTTTTCTGGGAGCACAATACTGTTAGGCATACAAGGAGCATAACTGATTGGATTTGCTGCATGTTTATAGTGATGGTATTTCTGTGACTGGAACACTTCCTCAGAAGTTAAAGACCTGAATTCAAGACCTCCCTAAACTTGTGGAGTTTTCAGTCCTATTTTTTTCACATAGAAATCACATAATCATCAGGCTAAAAATTACAAGTATATAGCAGACCATTCTACCCTTACACCAGCACCAAGTCATACACTTAAAAGGAGAGAATAGTTAAAAGATGCTTGGGAGTGAAGCAGCAGAGGGTTTTGCTGTCAAGACTAATTATGGATTTTATCCCAGGATTGTCTAAAATAAAATCTATAAATTGCATATATAAAGCAGAATTTCTGGACAAATTACTGGCAAATGAGTACCTGAAACCCAGTGCTAATGAGCTTGGGAACCCTCTGGGTTACTTTCTGTCATTCATGGTCCTTTTCCACAAAAATAATTTAAAAACAAATTAAAAACCTGCTGTTGTTTGAGTGCCCTAGTTGATGTAAACTGTATTTTAAAAGGTATTTTCTGTTAGCATAATAATGAGTTCACTTAGGCTTTTGGTAAAGGATTGGAATAAAAAAGAAGTAATAGGAGTCCAACCCCATATAGCAATGTTTTAACAAAACTAGAAAACTTCATTATTTGGGGGATCTCCAACTTTTCCTTTTTTCTCTCTGGAGTTTTTTATTACTTTTTTTTGTTTGTTTGTTTGTGTGGGGTTTTTTTGTTTGTTTGGGGTTTTTTTGGTGTTTTTTGGGGTTTTTTTGTGTGTTTTGTTTTGGTTTGTTATTTTTTAAATTTAAAGTACTGTGTTCTCTCTCATTTGGATCCTTACCCTCAGAAGGACTTAAAAAAAACCCTGCTGTTCAAATAATCACATACATACCTGTTTGCATGAGTGCTTGCCACATTTTCACATTCTAGATATACTCTAGTGGACAAATATTTGCTTGTGCAAGAGTTCTCAAAAGGTGAATATAAGAACTTAAGAACATTATCAAAGCAAATACATGTGGCGCCTGGTATATGAGCATTCATGATCACATTTTTGTAGGACAGAGCCATTGCTAACAGGATTTTAGTACAATGTACAAAAGTGCACTTCTGCAGAATCAAAGATATGCATTACTTCAGCAAACAGCAGAACCACATTGAATTGCAGGGTTCACTGGATGATATCCCAGCCCTGCAAAATTCATGAGCAACTCTCCTACTTTCTGCCATCAAAAGCAATTTAATATGTGCAGGTAATACTCCATTCTTAAATTTCACCTTATCCTCAGAACATATGTTCTCTGGTTTGCTTGGAGTGTCTGTTGAAAGGAAACAACAGAAATTTAAAATCATGTAAACTTTACCCAACAACAGTCCAAGGCAAAGCCCTCAAAGTTAAGAGAACAACTTGTCCCGATTCAGAGGGCTTTCAGCCAGCCACCAACGGCCTACACTGTATCTGAAATAGATTAGGAGTGCAATTTATTGTGTAATAACAAGGTCATTTTTATTTTATCTTTTTTAATAAAGTTGAATGCTGCAGAAGAAATATTCAAATTCAGATGTAAAGTTTCACCCAGAGTAAAGGTAAGAGATGAGAGTTTGTTCTTGGAGGCTGTATATCTAGCCAGTACAGGTAGAAATATACTTAATATATCATGATACCATCTATCCCTGAATGTTTCAGCATTAGGAACGAGTCTACCACTACCTATACCCTCCTCTAGCAGCAGAGGGCGCATTTCATCCAGGAACTCATTTATTCTCATACAGTCTCGTGGAGATCCTAGCAATAATTAATGAACAAATGCCTTACCAAATCCAAGACAAGTAACCTGTCTTTGGATAACTGTAAAATCAAACACAGTAGCTGGAAAATTAATCAATGTTGGAAAATCAGAAGGTGTTAATGGTCGAGATCAGACACAGACACTGTTCCTTATTTTTTTTTTCTTGAGGGATAATTTTTAGCAGAGTAAATAGAAATCAGTGAAACAAAAGATTATTCCCTCTACTGGAAAAAGGTACATCAGGAGTAAAAAAGTTGGAAAAAAATTAAAAAATTAGTAAGGAAAGTCTCTAAAGCTCAAATTTACTCTCTACATTTTATTAAGGTCTGGCTCTTCAAAGATCCCCAAGAGGTTCTTTTCAGACATGTCTGTGCTTAAAACCTAAGCTATTTATTTGCTGAATCCAGGACTTCAGCTGCTGAGGTGGGAGCAGAGATCTGGCAATAACATCAAACTCAAAGTATACTGAATGGGGAGTACATGTCTGATTTAATCTCAACCTGTGTTAGTGTAACAGGTAAAAGTGTATGGACAGAACACAAATTTTAATAGCTCTAATCAGATGGTAATGTGAAGTAGTAGTTCTCTGTTGCAGTAGTTACTTAAGAAGATCTTCCTCACGTTTTCAACAATATCACATCCCTGTCTCCAGCCATATCTGTTCACAAAAATAGTTACTGAGCACATTAGCAAACCCTGTACATTGCAGGCACAGCACTAACAGTGCTAGCTTTTCTATGAGCTTTCCTGACTGGAGAGTTTATTGATCACCTGAATGATGCTTGTTTAGTTGAGTACTCTTTTTACTTTTCTTTAGCCTTTACTCAGGCAAATTCTGATACTTCAAAAGAATCATTACTTAATGAAGAACTTTTGCCTCCAGATGAAAATAATAACTTTGATTCAACTGATCTGTCACATGATTAATACCAGGCTGTATTCATATGTCAAGTTAAACATCCAAAGATTAACAACTTGTCCCTCTAAAATCAGTGGGAATTTTGCCTGTTCAAAGAGGTAATCACAAACATGAAAATAGTTTTAGCTGTTCATTCACCTTAAGCTTCAGGCTGGAGTCAAAGTAAGACAGCATTTTGAGCAGAACTGTCCCTTTCTGTTTGAATCAACATTTCGTAGCCATTGAAATGGTTGGCAAGGAACATGTCTGAAATGCGATGAAGTATCCCTATAAGTATTGTAAATAGGCTCAGTAGGTCTCACAAGCCTGCTGCAAGAATAGTGTGATTTCTGAAGGGATGCCTTTTTTCTGTACTGTGAATATAGTGATTTAGATTCACTAGCCTTAATACTAGTCATTTTTTATTGATCCAGTTTTCTATGTAGGAACAGTTATGGTCTTGACAGATGCTTGATCTACCAAAACAAGACTACATTAAAAATTGCTTAAATAAAAAATAATAATAATTTAAAAAAGGATATTTGTTACTTGAACTTTGCAGGCACTTGTAGGACTCCTATGGCTAGCCTTTAATTCCATATTTGTCCATCTCTGCTCAAAATGAAGTGAGGAGAGGAGATGTTTTATTTTGAGTAGGCGATATGCAGACCCTGAAATTTGTGGCAGGCACATGCTGGGCTATTTTTATTAAAGAAACTCCAGAATCCATGGCATGTTATGATAAATGCTTATCCTTGCACATTCTTAGAGCTGAAATTAAAAGAAACAGGACAATAAAACCAGCAGCTATGATACCTGTCTAGAAAGGAGACTAAAACTTTCAGCAAGTGGTAGGAACAGGTCCAAGTCCTGCCACAGTTTACAGCTACTTCAGTTAATGGGATTGCACTTGTATAAATGAGAGAAGAACTTGGCTTGTAAACTTCAAAAGCTCACAATAGCAAACAGGGGGAAAAAAAAGAGAAGAAATGAAAAAGCAAACACAACCATGTGGAATGAATCTGAGACATCCCATCCCAGTAAGAGCACTCAGCAGTCCATTTTATTTATTCAGATCAAATACAGACTGAGAGATATATAGACTGTGTGAGGATAGGGTGGGAAAGTGCAAATGTTCAAATAAAAGCATTACTTTGGCGCTACTGCTGAGATGAATGTGGGTTATGAAAAGAGTGCATCTGAGACTGGCACTGAAACTCACGATAACGAAGCAGGTTCACAAGGATGAACTTATTATGACAACCCTAATATTGAGGGAAAGAAAATACAAAATCAGGACTTATATTTTCATATTAAATAATCACATCTTTTACTGAGAGGGTTTATTTAGACAGAACAAAGAGTTTTGAAAGTCAACAGGAATCTGCTGGGTGTTTTTAAAAGACAATAATAAAAAAATAATTGGTGGTGGTGGGGAAACAAACCAAACCAAACCAAACCAAACCAAACCACAAAAAAAACCCCAACACACACACACACACACAAAAACCCAAACAAAGAAAACAACAAATGAAAAACCCCAAAACAAAAAAAGCAGAGACATAGCACGGGAAAAAGCTTGTTTTCTTCAGTTGTCCTTTAACTTAAAAAGTACTTCATGGGTACTAAGCACTTAACAACAGCATCATGTATGCAGGAGAGAGAAATAGAAGTAGTCCACACTCATGGACATATTACCTTTTAACTATGAAAATTATGGCTCTCCAGGGCTTCTCAAAGCTAAAATGAATTTGTAGGTCACACCTGAGAAAATTTCATACTTGCTCAACAGGGTGCTGCTCTGTAATCACAATATCACTCCCTCCTTTTCTGATTGTTGAAGAGCAACTTCTGCTTCTGAAAACCTCCTCAGAGGAAGAGGAGCTCTCCCATTTGTTTTTCACTATTTAAATTGTACAAATCAGTTACTAATATGAAAAGAAGAGTTCTGAGGGGAAGGAAGGTTTCCAAGACAGAATTTGCTCAAGGAAGACTCAGCTCCACTGAAGGGTACAGCAAGACTACAGCCATCAGCAGTATAGAATCATAGAATTTAGGTTGGAAAAAACCTTTTAGATCATCAAGTCCAACATTTAACCCTACTCTACCGTGTTCATCCCTAAACCGCAAGTGCCATATCTAGAAGACTTTTAAATACATGCAGGGGTGGTGACTTGACCACCTCTATGGGCAGCCTGTTCCAATTCCTGACAACCCTTTCCAAGGGAAAAAAATCCTAGTGTCCAGCCTAAACCTCTCCTAGTATAGCTTTAGGCTATTCCCTCTTGTCCTATCACTATTTACTTGTGAGAGGAGACCAGCCACTCCTGGCTCATATTTGGCCACTTGTCAATCAGCAACCCAAGGTCACTTTCCACAGGGCATCTTTTCATCCAATCTTCCCCAACCCTGTAGTATTGCATGGTGCTGTTGTGGCCCAGTTGCAGAACCCTGCACTTGGCCTTGTTGAAGCTCATACTATTTGCCTCAGCCCATCAATCCAGTGTAAGTTCATTTGTAGAGCCTCCCTATCCTTCAGCAGACCAACATCCCACCCAACTTGGTGTCATCTGCAAACTTACAGAGGTGCACTCTGTCTCCTCATCAAGGTCATTGATAAAGATGTTAAACAGAAGTGGTCCCAACACTGAGACCTGAGGAACTCTACTTGTGACCAGACACTAGCTATTTCCTGGAGTGTTTTTTTGAGTTAATGGAGAAAAATATGCCCTTTGGGAGAACTACTTATCACAACTGTACTAATATCTCTACAGGTCAGATGATTCACCTTTTGAGGTTCACACTTCCTGTGTGTCGATTACAGAGGCAGCCCAGAGTCGCTAGGTCAGACACAGATACCTCAGATATTTTAAGTGGGAGGAATGCACAGTTTTGACCTCTGGTACTAAAAGCTACTTCTCTGAAACATGCCTAAAACTTAGGAAAAGAACATAGAAGAGTAGCTGACCTGAATATTTAATAGGATATGCACAGGTTTGCCTGTATTTGCCCATTTCTCATGAATTTCTACTCATGAACCAAATCTACATGAAGTGGTTAACAACCACAGCCCAAAAGAGAAGTGAAAGTATGTCATTTAGTTTATGGTGAGTCCTGAAGACAGAAGAACTTCCAAGGAGACTATGTAGACATTCGTCCTTGTGACTCAGAAGAAAGCTTCTTAATCTGAGAATATATATAGCATATGTAAACCCCATTTATTCTAGGATCATCCTGTAAGTATTTTTGGAGTTGTTTCAGCTAACTGAGCTTAAAACCATTTAGGGCCTTTCTGCCAAACTGGAGAATTAGAACAAAATTCTGTTTGCTTAAAAGAAAAATAAATAGATAAATAAATACATAAATAAATAAATAAATTATATCAACCTGCATTTTAGCTCTACTAGCAGAATAATAATTTGTTAGTCTGTCAAAATTAGGGCTTAGTTTTGGTAACTTAAAATAAGACTGTCTTTCTGTAAGCTGTGATTGATAACTGAAAAAGCAAAACATAAACTGGCTTTACTTTCACAAGTTTGTGAAGGAGATGTTGATATAAAAAATCAATACAAAAAAGTTGCTAGAGAATTGGATACAGAACCCATCAGAACTTATATTTCATTTGAATCAGTCGCATTCCTTCTTGTTGGGTACTAGATCCAAAGCATGTATTACTGGGAAAAATTAAATTTTCTGAAAGTTGTACACTAATTCCTTTTTCAATATTTTGATTTGAAACACTTTATTCTTTATGCTTTATGAAACATTCTTCCAGATGGTACTAAGTCTTTTCCCTGATACCTCATACTGAAAAAATCTGTCCGCTTCTTTTACTACAGTGAATCTATCTTTTCTTTAAAGTACTACACTTGACAAAACACTGATGCAGATAACTAATTGGAAAATCTTAGGTAAAATTAAGATGTGGTATAGTTTGAAAATGTTTTGTGGGCTAGTGTAAGTTCCATTAATTTAGTTTCTCTGTATTATTTCTTCCAAATTTTGGGTAAAAATTAGAGGTCATCCAAGTAGAATCTTTTTATTTAGGGGCTGTCTAGCATAGTAATTTGGAGCAGAAGGAAAGGTTAGTCAAGGGCTATAAAAATTGCTTAAACATATATTCTTTATTGAAAAGGTGAAATTAATATAATCAGATAATTTAAATATCTTTCCTGCAATAATCCCAGAATTACTTACCCTGTAAAAGATGCAAGGCTAGACAAAGCATCTATCACCTTAGTATGAGCTTAAAGGAGAATATTTGAAAAATCTCAAGTCTTCATCAGTAATAGAAATAGAGTTGTCCCATAATGCTACTAGACACCTTTTCAGTAAGTCTTATTTTCAGTATTGCTCTATAGATTTGGACAATTATCCATAACTCCAAAGACAAGAGACAATGTTATAAGTTAGAGAAGGTATTTCTTCTGTATTCCTTAATTTTTTGTCAGACATGCACGATGGCAATTTTTTTGCTAGGTATCCTGCATACAGTGACTTAATTGGTATTTTCATCATAAATGTATCATTAACTCTTCATTTTCTATCTTACCAGCTTTTTGTTCAATTTTACATTTTTATTAACTGTTTTATGTGCAACATTTGTCACGGTTACCTCTTTAAATCTAGCAAAGATTTTCCAAAAGTGTAAGAGAGACAACATAGTATAATGTTCTTTCTGCAAAAATTAAGTTTTACTGTAAGCAGATCCATTGGCATGGATTTTAACACTTAATCATGATATGGTTGACGAAGAAAAACCATTAATCTATAAATAAATCTGAATTGTCTGTGTTCCTTAGACTAAAGGCATTCTGTAGACATTGTAACATTAATTACGATTATTAAATCTGGTGTCTCATTCTGACATCTACCTATAATTTATGGTTACAGCTTCATTAGGATTACTAACAATTGAAATATATCACATTGCCATCCTGGCAAGTACAAATTAGCTCTTTTTGCTTAAAGGACAAATGATACAATGCTTAATATTGTAAAGCTCATGCTAATCACTACAGATGGAATGTCACCTTCAAGAGCTTTGAAATCATGATTCTGATCATGATTATTCTTACATTTGGTCAGGTGAAAGCAGAATGAAGAAACTTATGCTGATTTTAATAATTTCAAAGCCTGCTTGAAACACTTATATGCATGGTCTTCCTGTGCCTATAATTATCTTTAAAAAAAAACCAATTTTTGAATTGGGACTGAAGGGAAAAGTACTTAATTACTTTGCTGAAGTCTAGAAACAGACTCAAATACTATTTCAAGTATTTTTCCCTCTGATACATAATGGTCTTGCTCTCCTTCAGAGCAAATACCTTTAATATACTGCTTGTTACTTAATTAAGTTCATTGAGAGTGAAAAGCAGGAAAAAGGTTACATGTAAAATCTATTTTAATATTAAATGAAGGTAGCTGAAATCATATTGTACTGCCAGTTCAAGCACCTGCTAAATGAAGCTGCTTCAATTCAAACCGGCCTCACAATCAGGAAGTCCTTCAAGGCAGACAGAGGAGTAAGTAGACAGGAGTTTGCTTAGTAGTCACATTTGACCCAGGCAAACACATATATTGAAGATGACACACATGAAGGTGGGTCAAAGGAAAAGGTGGGATTAGAACAAAGATATCTCAGGACTCTACTTAAGATTGCATCAGGAATTGCATCTTCTTAGTAAACATGTAAAATCTTTAAATGGCAATGTATGGCTAGATTTTCATTCTGTAAGGACATTGATATAAAATCAATGGAGGTACAAATATTTTTGGTTTTTGTTTGGGTTTTTTTACTTCTTTTTAACATAAAAGGCAGTGATAATTTTCAATTTTTGTTGAAATATAGTGATTTATGTGAATTTTAAGGGTTTTATTTTCTAAATGTTGTTGGGAAAGTTAAAAATAATAATAATTTTAAAAAATATTTTAAATGTGGACATATACAATGGCAGACACTTCTAACCTGAAATGATTGAAATCGGTTCATGCTGACCTCTGAAATTAGGTTCCAGGTGTGATTTTTACCTTCCTGGTAATCATTCTTTGGTGTCTGAAAGTGCAGTTTGAAGACAAGAAAGAATGAGCTATAAATGACTAACATCACTCTCATTTAAGTAATCAAATTTGGAGGCAGTATGTTTCCTTTTCCTATTCATCTGTCTAGACAAATACTTGGGAAACTATCGTTTATAGCAAAAAATGTCATAGAAATTTTTGGAAGACTACCCAAATCCTGTCAAAAGAGTGTATTTCAAAAGTTTAATATTAGTCATGGATTGCCACAGATTTTTTTGTCCTAATATTAAATAAAAAGTTCATATGGGAATAGTATTTCTTTGAGGGATTCATATAATGAACTCACCTTGAGTTGACATGCATTAGATCATAAAACTCTCCTCTTTAAGGACAGTGAAAAAAATAGGTGTTTTATCAGTATGATCAGTGGAATAAACTTTTGTGTTGCATACCCATGTATATTTTTTGACAAGTTAGAGAGGCAGTAAACAACTAGATTGAAAAGATACAATAAACAGTGATATCCGTGTGATATCAGAAATATTTCAAAATATGCTGGGTGTGGTTCTCATTTTGTAATCATGGCTTTATCTAGATTTTGCAGTTTTAATGACCGCAAAGTCAAGTCTCTAAAATACTGTGTGATTAGAGCATGGCACATTGATCAAACTGAAAAAAACCCCAAACCTTGTCCTTTAAAGAAGGCTAAAACTAAGGTAGATATATATGTCCTTTCCTGTGGTATTTGCAGTTGCTAGTAAAAGAGACATTTCTAGTGCTGAAGTGCTGAAGGCAAGTTTCTTGGCTTGATGAAATACATCAGTGAAATGTTGGGAGTGTAAACAAGGGGCTCAGGTAACTTGGAACAAAGTTCTTTTGTGTGTATGGCTACAGCAAAGGGAAAGCATGCCAATAAAAGCTTTTAGCTTGTTCCATGATCTCAGTCAGACCACAGCCATTCACATACAACTTTGGTGTGGCAGTCAGATTTTGGCATTTTAAAATAAGCAAAATCTTCCTAATAATCCAATACTGGCACCATTAAAGTATATTCAGGAATCTCCTGTAAGTCAAAATGATGTGTTGTCTCACAAAGGAGGTAAATGCTATACCTCCTTAAATGCTACTAAATGCAGTAGATTTTTCTGTATTAATAGCTTTTAGAGGCAGATTATTTTGAAATATAGTTGCAAGACAAATTGTGACTACACATCAAACAAGACAGGAATATAGGGTATAACCTGGAAGACTGCCTGATTTTCCTGCAGTGAAATTTGATACCCTGTTGTGTCAGGAAGCAGCAGCTCCTCCAGTTCTCTGTGCTTTCTTACCTCCATACTAAAAGCTAAGATTTTTTAAACACACAACTGTGAGCAAAAATGAAAGTCCCTTTTAGTGATTATAACATTTTGTTCTTACTATATCCTTTTGCTTGTGTCAGTATGGGCTTCTTTCTTAAATAACTATCCTACTACCTTCAGTTCTTCTTCTTTATATATCTATATCTATATCTATATATATATATCTATGAGTAGAATTTATTTCCTTTATTCTCTTTTTCTGTTAAGAATCTGAATTCCTTTGGTGTTCTTGTATATGACAGTTTCTCTTTCTTTTCCTGATATCCTGGTAGCCATTCTTTGCACCTCCTTTGATTTTAATTATTTTATTTAGTTATTTTTCTTGAAGAATCATCTGCCTACAGAGATTTTTTTGGTCATCATAGTAATTCAGATATTGGATGGTAGTTCCAGTCTTCTTCTGTAATGATGTTCATCCCTGGTGCCTACTGTTTTACATTAATGTACTTAGTTAGGTTTGAAGTTTCCCATAAGAACTTTAAATCAGATTAATCTAAAATCTATAAACTGAGAAATTATTTTTAAATCCTTTTTCCAGCCAGATACTATCTTCCTCAATCACTATCTTCCTTGATTCATCCCTTTGTTCAACATTGAGTTCCTCTACTACTCCCTGTCTTCTTCAATTTCACTAGGGATTACCATTGCATCAAATCCCATACTGAAGTAGAGAGACACATTTCCTTTAACTTGCAACTGGCTTTCCGTATCAAGGAAGTTACCATTTCAAAGAACTCTAAGAAGATCTGTGCTTGGGAACCCCATGTTGAAGTCTACCACATTTACTATGACTCGTGTCCTTATTTACTCCCTTTATTGACAGCACTTTCTAGTGTTTGCATGCAATTGGAATATACCTAAACTCATCTTTTTCTCTCTCTCACTACACCCATTATACATTATAATTTCTGATAGGTCTGTTTTGTTAAATACTCCTTGGTACTGGATCTGTGATTTCACATGCCAGTTGTTTGAGGATTCTGGAATGAGTTTATTCTGGCTTCTATCTCTTCAATTTTCTCGCTACTTACATGTTGGTTTAATTTTCACATTCTTGTTTTCATTTGCCTTTGATTCTGTACACAAACACAAATATTCTCCCTGAAACCTGATGTTAAATATCAATTTATCTTTGGGTTAGTTACTGGGTTATGCTAATGTTCAAAGTGTAATATGCAACTTTTCTCCCTTTCTGCTTTTTCAGTTTTTGTACAGCAGAAAAATGAAGTAGTTTTAATTTATTGTAGCAATATGGAAATTGAATGTCTGATTAGTGGTGGCTATGAATAACGAGCTATTTTGTATTACCTCTCATTCTTTTATTCTTTGTTAATTCTAGCAATTACAATTCTTATCTGTCACACACATACTCAGCCTTAGCATCAATGCCAGACCTTCTTTCTCCTTCATTCTTTGTGAGTTCTGGCAGATTTACTCCTGTCTGAAAGATTTTATTCATTACTATTAACATTATTTTTTCACAGTCTAATTTTCTGTCTCTGCTATTTCCATCTACTCTTGAATGGATGTCTTGACATGTCTCCCTGTGGTCTGAATTAGGCTAAAGGAAGAATATTTTCTGATCCCTTCGAGATCCATTTCACATTGTTCTTGTCTTCAGCTCTACATAATTTTTCATCTTCTACACATCTCATCTCCTTTTCTTTGATTTGTCCTTTCCATTTTTCTTACCCTATCTTTCTTTATAGGTTAGTGGTTAGTTTATTTTTAATCCTTCCTTCTGGACCAAAAATAAGTTTCTGTTTTCTCCATCTGTTGCAAAGTAAGCAAATCACATACTTTCTTTTACCAGTATGTTTCCTTCCTCTTCTTCTTCAGATGCTTTTAAATATCACTTGATGCATAACAACATTGTCAAATGATGTGAAATACTAGACTCCACAAGAGCTGGGTAGGAAAATGTCTTTGTACAGAGATATACATTTTAAAAAATATTCTGTATAATTAACAAATGAATCCACAGACTTTTTCAAAATAAAAGCTTGTTCTCAATCCTGGAATATGTGCACAAATTAGGAACATCATTGAGAGTGAAAGGTTTGTATCTCCACTCTGCATTACATATGTGAGATACTTGGATATGAACCACCTACAGACCAGGGGATCTTGAAGGTCTTTTCCAACCAAGGTAATTTTGAATAAACTGGCCACCAGGTTATAGATTAGGGAGCACTAAACTTTATTCCCATGTCAAACAATTAAGTGAAAATAAATTTTTAAATAGCATTAAATCAGCAATCCCCATTCAGTCCTGAACCTAATATTCCATGGTCCAAATGAATGCACTTATAACATGTCTATGCCTACAGACATAGAGTAAATATTTGCTTCTTCCTCCCTTCCTTGCTCTCTCCCTCTGCCTCTGGGAACAGAGAATTATTTACAAAAAAATGGGACAGCACCAACAACACAAACTACAGTAAACTCATTCAAGAAAAGTCTCAAATCATACTAATGCTGTGATTCAAGTCCTTTTTTTCCAATTTTCCAAGTAAGACCTTGCTCACTTAACCAGTAGATCACTGGCAATTTCTTCTCCTCAATTTGTCTCTCCTTCGCTTGCTCCTTTCCTATCTTACTCTGGCTCTTGTTTTTACAAACATTAGGCCTTTGTTGAAGGAAGATTTTCCTGGGGAAAAAATAAAATAAAATAACATAATCATATTTCCTTGGGAAGGGTTAGATTTAATTAACTAGTATTTTCCCCCAAAATTGTTTTGGTGGAAAATCCCCAACCAGAAATAGTGTGAATAACTGAATGTGACTGTTGACAATGAAATTTACTTACATAATTCAGGATTGGCAAACTTGGGCTATTTGGTTTTTGCTGACTTCAGGCAATTCTCTGAAAAATATTTGTATTCATTTATAAACAATCAAGTCAGTGAAGTGAATATAAGTAATTTAAAAAAAACAACCAAAAACACAAGAAAAAAAGAAAAAAAAAAAAAAGTTCTATTACCAGGCACTCAGATTAGGAAAGACCATAATTACAATTGCACTTGTTATTTTGTTCTGGTTATCCTATATGTATTCATTACCATGTAGTCTTAAATTACATAAACTTATTTATTCCATGCCTCTCTTTGTGCAGGGAATGGAGAGTGCTCACTGACTGAGCAGCTAATCAACGTTGTATATACAGTCTGCAGTGTTTATCATGTACCCCAGGTTAGGTTTGCTGAACATAATGTAGGAGCTGCAATAAATTATTAAATTCAGTATGTGCTCTGTCATGACATTCCTCACCATGGCATCTGAGTCCTCAGCATTTATTTACTAATTCTCACAACATCCTGATGAGGTTGGAGGCTGAGGGAAGTGGGAGAAGGTCAAAAAGCTTGAATCTGATGCACATAGTAAATGAACTTAATCTATTAACTTGAGGTGTCTATGAGCTGGGTTTTTAAGAATATACCATAATACAGCACAATTACTATCTAAAATGCACTAAGCACATCTGCAACTTCAAATTTCATACCAGAAAATAATATGTGAATATACAAAAATGAATGTAAAGAACACACAGCTAGTGACATCTGAATCAAATCTTGTTGACATCTCTGTGGCAAATGCAGACAATGGGTTCTCAAGGCAAAGTTCAAATATATTTTGTTTTCCCACACTTAACCTTTGTCATTCAGTGCTCATCTTCCACATCTGCAGGAAGCAAAGATGGGATGCAGCATGACTACAGAGCTGTGACTGATTTTGTGATGAAATTGATTCAGTGAAGAGACTAAGACATTGCAACTTTGGAAAACTTAGATACATGATTACACATAAGACTGTGTCACATTGACATTGCACAGAAAACACTGGAATTCCCTAATTTGGTATTTCCTTATTTTGGAGGTGTAATTCTGATCAAAAGGATAGGAAATAAGGTCTTCATATTGATAATGAACCGGGCAGACAATTGAAAACTAGTGGTGATTTTTCACAAAAATAGGAGACAACCAGTGAAGTGCCTCAGCGATTGGTGAAAAATGATAAATTATTTGGAATGGAGTAAGAATGACAAGATGACAAAATTTGCAGATGTTTTTGGCATGTAAAGTGAAAGCTGACTGTTAAGTTTTGCAGAAAAAAACTTGCAATCCTAGGTTTTCTCTCTCCTCTGCATAGAATATACATAAGCATGCATTACAAAGCAGCCCCAGCTTTACTTTTGTTAGAAGTAGGTCTGATCTGTGACAATGCAGGAATGAGGTACTGAATTAGGACAGATAACAGATATCCTGCGTTTAACAAGTGGAAATAAAAACAAAGACCTTTGTTATGCCTCTGTAAAAATCCTGGTTTCATCAACTTAAACATTATGTGAAAAAGGAACATGTAGTGAAACTGGGAAAAGTACAGGAAGAAGGTAATAGCTTCTGGATGAGGAGGATGGTACAGACGCTTATCAAAAACCTGCTTGAAACAAAAATCTAAACCAAAAGATGGAAAGGAACTTTCCATCCTTTCAAGGAGATGACTCATGTAAGTATGATGGAAGTATGGTACGAGTATGTAAAACTGCACATAGAAGAGCTGCTGAACTGAAAACATTCATTCACTTCCTCTTCCACTTGAAGGACCAACAGTTCTCACATGAAACTGGAGTGGACAGGGGGGGAGTTGGTTCAAAATATAGAAAATAGATATTTATCTATATGGTTATTTATTCATATTATATAAATTTAAGCACTGGAATTTGCTGCAGAACTCTGAATGCTAAAAGCTTAAACAACTTCTAGGTAAATCATAGAATCATATAACAGTTTGGGTTGGAAGGGACATGTAAAGACCATCTAGTCTAACTTCCCCTGCAGGGACACCTCCCACTAGACCACATTGCTCAAAGACCCATCCAATCTGGTCTTCAACACTTCCAGGGAATTTTCCACAAATTCATGGAAGAAATCCCTGAAAAGTTACACCAGAGTACAGAGTTGTCACTTCTGGCACAGAAAGTCCCTGAAAGTCCCTGCCATAAGAAGAGTGAAAATATTATATGCTTTGTTCCTGGTATACCTTTTTTGTGTGAGTTTATGTACCTATGTAATAGAGAACATAGAGAACCGTAGAGGTTTGCACGTAGAAAAAATGGGTAAACTTTTTTGAAGAGTCTTTAGTTAACAAACTGACTCAAAAAACATCAGTTTATCATTCTAAGTACATTGTATAGCTGAAGCTTGCCCCTATTTCCCATTTTAAGAAAGAGATAGTTTCAAGACCAAAAAAACATCTCTTTTCCATCAAACAAGATAGCCTGTGTAGAGATGTACATGTTCACACAAGTCCATAGTTTCTGTGTGACCAGCTGCACATAGCTAATATAATTTTGACCTAATTTCTGACCTCTCAACTGTCTGTTAGCTCCTAAACTTGTTCCATTGCTGGCCTTTCATCTACTTGACCTTTATTCTCATAAATAATAGTAGTTCATAAATCTTAAAATGAGCAAAGGCTGGAAGTAGCTCAACCAGTTTAAGTCCTAAGAAGAGCAGCTCTGCCATATTTCATCATCTATGGAAGAAATTAGATTTGGACTGGATATCATAGCATATGTTTTGGCAAATAAATTCAGTGGCCCTTTGTGATTATCTCAGCAGGTGCCAAAAGAAACAAAAATTAAGCGTCTCTGAATCTTGTTCTTTGTAAAAAACTGAAACAGTTAAAACAGCTTTGGGACAAGAAAAGCCATAGATAAGATCCTTAGTGCATATAAATTAGTGGATATACTCTGCAGTGAGATTATTTGCAGTTCTAGCAGCTGAAAAACTGACCATTTCAATTTAGAGCAACAGCTTGCAGTTCTATAATAGAAGCCTAATTTAATGAGGCTTTGAGTCTGTTTTCCTGCCTCTGATTTCAGAGTGCAAGGGGGAGATGACATACTATTCTCCAGATGCTTATAGAGAAGGCAAGAAGTAACTAGGCTAGAAGTAACTGAATCATGAACTTCTGTATATTTCTGTGTGATTTCCTCTCTGTAAGAGGCCACCTTAAATACAGCTCTAAACTCTGTGAGACTGTTATTGCATAGTCTTTTGGAAATTAATTATTCTTTTACATAAAGAGATACCTTCAACATGAAGCAACACTTAAATGTATGCAGATTTTCAGTCTCTTAAAATCTTCCAAGCAGTTCAAAGTTGAAATACTATTTAAGGAAACAATTTTCTTTTCTGGCCTTTCTTCAGACATGATATTCAGCAGAGTTTGTGCCTCTGCAAAGGCACAAACTGAAAAGGTTCATGGTAGCAAATAATTCTGTATAAAAAGTAGATTAAAAACCTTATACCTACTCGGAATTTTAGTTTTTATGGATACGAGCATGGCAACTTGCAAATCTTTTCCTTTTCAAAAAATGCACACAAATTGTATGTATTTTGCTTGCATTTTTAAGTATAATTTTAATTTGTATTTGAGGTTTTAGGTTTTCTTTATTAAAAAGAAAATTTAAAAAAGAAAAAAGAAACCAAATGAAAATGTGTATGCTGTAGTGCCACAAAAACTGAGCACTGTGATTTCTTCAATAAGAAGTAAAATACATCATGTGCATTTTATGATTAATTAGTATTTGAAGATCTACGCTAAAACTGAAACAAAATATTTTGAAAAGTTCCATACATATAGTATGAGTAAATAGAACTGTTATTAAGTCATTTTAATACCTAATTCTTCTATCACCATGGTATTAAAGCTCAGTTTACAACTAATCTTGATTGCGTTCTTCCATTTTACTGCTCACAGGCTTTCATTAAAGTTACCTCTTTTCATTTGGTGAAGTACATCTGTAAATTCAATACAGCTAGTTGGCTATACTGTACATTTAAACCATTTTTTCAGGAGTTCTACAAGGTTACCTGACCTTTCTGAATGTATAATTTCATGTATCACTAGAGGCCATATTCAATGAAATTTTGTGTATCTAGCACTCCCAGCATTTAGTATTTTGCCATTAATATAAAGTCCCTGCACTTCCAGTCCATAGGTCTTTGGGTTGTTACTCAAGTTCTCTGCAAACTCCTGTGAGATCGCTAGGTGGGCAAGAGGTGATCAGATTTGGAAACAGAGCAGTATGTTTACCACCCACGTAAAAAAACAATTGTAAATAGCTGAAGTCATTCATTCCCATATTATTTTTTTCCCCTTAAAATAACTTTAGAATATCACGAAGCTAAGATTACAAGGATCTTTGATGACTTAAGGCAGCAATTGTTAGGCAGATCAATATATATGGTTTAGGCTCTTCAAGCCATTAATGCCTGGCCATAATGAGAAAATGTACACTGCTATAGTTGCTCAATGTTACGGGACAGGACTTCTGCACCAGTGACATAGTTTATCTGTTCAGATTTAAAGGCAGATTAAGCTGTCATATGTGGTGCCTGTGCCAGAAAATCATTCCTGTGTGATACAGTCAGTATATAGTCTTCTCTCTGCTGTAATCTCACTTGCCAGCAAGTCCAGAATTTACACTGTAGCAGATCACGGCCTCTGCGTTAAGTTAAGGCAGACCACTGGCCTGGGGACATCACACATGTTTGTTTGGACTTGGCTTGTTTTTCTCTAGCTTGTTTAGCTAGAGCAACTGATTAATGACATGTTGGCTGTTACTTAATTTTAATTTGTTTAGCATTGTATAGTTACGTGGTGCAATGCCTATTGTTGATGATATAGATAGCAAAAACAAGCAGTTACATTGTACAAGAGTGAACTTAATGCTTCTGTAGTGTAATGGTGGTGGACCTTAAAGGAAGGCAGATCTGGGATGACAGCAGAGGCCTTGAAGATTTGGGCACAGTATAGTAACAGTGATCCCAGGACCACTAGTAACTCACCAGAAATCAGTTACTGAAAAAAAGCCTGGAGACTTAAGAGGTTGACAAAACTGGATTTAGGGGAAAAAAATGCCAAGGAGCAGGTATGAAAAGTGATGAAAGAGCAGAGTGTAATGCACAGAAGAAAACAAAAATGGCAGTAAGGGTACACAAAGAAAACCAACATTGTGCTCCTTCTGTAAAAGAGAAGGAATTAACACCCATTATTAACATAATGTTTTCGTATCAGAGATTTCAAGGAGCTTATGAATCCCTGTAATTCCCCCTACTATGAATTGTTGACCTTAGACTCCAGAGAGCAGTGAAAAGGTGAGACTGACAATAGGAATAAAAAAGAGGCTGGTAGTAGGAGGTTTATCTGTGTAAGAACTTCTGAAATAGTGTATTATTTACAAAATTGGCTTTCTATTGAGACTGCGTTAGCATAAATTTATCTGGACTAATAAGAATAACTTTTGTTTCATTTTGATTATAGTATTAAAGTTTCAGTTTGGCTAACAGTCAATTCTTGGCTTCACAGAGAAGACCTGGTCAAGTTTTAGCCATAACAAGATCTTGAGTGTAACATTGCTCAGATTTAGGAAAAGACTCCAAACCAAACCAACCAAAGTTGACCTCAAAGAGAGCTGTTCTCTCTCTAGACTGGTTGTTCTAGAATTTTCGGTACTCTGAAAGAATTTGTTGTAACATGAGAATCCATTAATTTTGAAATATTGCTTATAGTGTGAAATTGTTTTGAGGTAGTTTTCAGATTCTCCTGGGGAAAAACAAAACCACCAAAAAACCCACAAAAAAACAACAAAGAACAAAAAACCCAACAACAAACAAATGAAAACAAAACAACAGCCATATTTCAGTTTTCCTGTAGTATGTCAAATATTTTTGTTCATTAAATGCAAACGTATAATTACACATATTTCTTTTACATCTGAAATTAATATAAGATCCTGTGGTCAAAATGATATTGCACCTTTTGTATAACAAATTATACTTAATTCTTATGGTACTGAAATACACTTAGAGTAATTTCAAGAGAGAGATAGCGTTGATAAATAATACCATAATGCTTTGTCAGCATCTTTCTCACTCTCTTTCAAGCAACAACAGTTAAATTAGAGCCTATGGACTGTTGTGGGGGAGTGGCTTTTCTAAGAATTTTCCATTAGGGAACTGTTTTTAAAGGCAGCAATAATTACTTCATTGGACTCTAAAAAATGTTATTGCCCGTGGCACTTGATAAACATCTTACAGTGGTTTAATTTGCTCTAAAGGTGTTCTCATACTTAAATACTGATTTTGTGGGCAGTTTTAAGAGATTATTGACTTTAGTGGTTTATATACTTCCACTTCACAATAAATGCTCTTATGAGATATGTGCTGCCTGATAAACATTATGACTCTAACCTTGCAGTGTTGAAATTTGTCTGTTGATTTGAATAAGCTTCCATCAGTCCCAAAGTTTGCAAGGAAGAATATACTCATGGTGGATATATATGGGTTTATTCAATAGAGTCTAAAATCAATATATCTGAATTTTCCTTGCAAAGTAAACAAATAAGAAAAGAAAATAATATCATTTCAGAGCAAAAGCAAATCACCAGAAGTGGCAGATTAATTGTGAAAATAGAAGAGAAAGAAATCAAGTGGAGAAATTACTTCTATTACCATCAGGATGTTAAATGATTTCAGTGATACTCCTTTAGAAAAAAAGCTGCCCCTGGAGAAATTTGGCTTTACTTGACATAATAAAAAGTAATGAGGTAAAAATAAAGGAAATAATACTCCAGACTGAATATCAAAAACCAAACTCCTTGACAACAGACTTGAGGTTTCCACTATGTGGCACAAAGTCAAGGTTTTATTTGCTTATTAGAGTCTCCTAGGAGAAACTCTGACAATAGGAAGTTAGTTGAGTTAAAGTTGAGTTAAGAAAGAACAGATTACAGCTGTCTTGGTCCACACCCTGCTTACACAAGGGAAAAAAAGAAATCAGCAAGGGTTTCCAGCCTATAAACTGCTTCTTTATGGTAAAGAAAATAGAACAGTATGTGGTTTAAAGTGGTTTCAAGTGTAGCCCCTCAATTCCCATTTTGAGATTGTTTCCTCTTGACCATGGTAAATAGCATTAAGACTGTGATCAGCATAAGCAAGAAGAGCATTAATAGTTTAAGCTCAATTCATTAATACAAATTAATTATTTTGATATGGATTATGTCCTGTATTAATTATATCTTTAGGAACGTTTCACTAGGTCTCACGAGAACTGTGAGGACTACTGGGTGCTATTGTCCGTGCTAATTCCATTTTGAGACCAGTTACTTGGTGTGAAGAGCACAATGATATTCAGTATCTTTGGAAACATCAGGGTGAAACTGATTGGTTTTGGTAGTAGTTCACACAACAGAAATTTCTGCTTGCTTATAAGAAAACAGTGATTGTGTTCTCTGCAATAAAAGAAAGCAGACTAGTCAATTTAAAGTTTTTCTGGAACTCATAGGCATGCATCAAAGATTTCCTGTTAACTTCAGTAAGGTGTAGACATATTCTTTAAATTATGGATAAAAAGGTAAATACACAGCATGATGTATTCTGACTTCAATTTCTGCGTGTGTGTTAAGAGTTACCTTTCCTAGATTGAGCATAATCCCTCTTTTTTTTTCCCTAAAAAATGGGTCACTGAAAAATAAAGCCTTGAAGAAAAATCTTGAGCTAAGCCAAAGAAGTTGTTGAAACCATTGCTTTGGAAAATGGAAAACTATAAGCTTAGTAAACAATTATCTTAAATATTCTGACTATGCTGCACTCAGGTGAAAATCAGACCTTAAACTCAAAGTACCTCCACATAAATCTGTGAATTCTCAATATCGAAAGTGTACAATAACTGGTATTACTTTTTTATGCAAGTTGTACCTTGTGTTCTTAAACGTCTGCTTCTTGATCAACCCCACCAGTGGCTGAACTGTTGAACATACATAATCTAGGTCCATTTGTTTTAGATTTGTGATATGTTTTTATTGCAATGGATTGTAAGAATATAAGATAAGAGAGGTATGTAAAATGATCTCTGTAATGCTACTTTGTCTTGCTATCCTTTGAAGACAGTGGAAGGTTACTAAGAACATGATGGAAAAAAGGTCCACAATACACAGACTATATGATTGATGTATGAGTTCAGAATGTAGTCTGAAGTACATGAGATTTAATTTATTCCATTACATACAGCCTAAAGTTTGTTTTCAGTTTGATCTGAAATAAGGAAAATAATGTTTCCCTTTGCAGCTGTCATTGATTACTGTAATCCACAATGAAATTAAAGACACAGTGGATCAAATCAAGGTATTGGAAAGATAGCTCATTTACAGTACAGAAAAATAGGCTAGCATATGCTTGAGAAATATGTTAACCATGCCAGCTTTCTCCCCCATGCTGTTAGAAAGGAGACGTTATGATTAATAGCTTAAATACCAACAGTTAGGAGTACTCGCCATGCTATCTTATCTCACTGTCTGAAATGGCATGTGGTGTTAACGTGTTAAATATGATATATTATTTTTCTTGTGATCTGTTTTTCAAGAAGTGACTTACGTATGCACGCACATATGAAATCAAGCAGTCTGCTATTTTCTCATACAAAGCCTAATACCTTGAGTGGGCAAGGTTCTTTTCTTCTAGAACTGAGCTAGGATGTGCATTTAGCCTAGAATTTCCCTTGCTCCTCTGCTATTTTTCCTTCAGAATTTCTCCATCTATCTATTACAATAGTTTGGACTATGAAATATCCTCCGTATCACAAGGCTTTTTTGGTGTGGAAACAATAGGGATAGGGAAGGCTTTAATAAGTTCACTGTCTTCTCTGTCCTCTGACGTTGAAGGATGTTGTGTTTTTTTTATTAGGTGGACAGGAAGAGACATAGGATTAAATGTGCTTTTAAACTGTTGTAGCACAGTACCTATTTAAAAGTATCATACACAAAGATCAAAGCACATAATTGTTGGCCTTTTGTCAGCTAAAACTGCCACTAAATCCTATTTCTGTAAAGGCAGAAATTCCATTTCTCTGTCAGGACCTAAATGTTTGGCCTCTAATATTGTTTGTTGCTATTCATTAAGAAAACTGCATTGGAAATAAGCCTCAGAAAAAATGTTCTCTTAGTTTAACTGCTATTTACTGAGCCTTTCAAAGATGTTTTCATGTTCAGTTCTCTGGTATTGATATACAGAAACAATAGTTAAATGGACTTCAGGGGTCAACTGCTTATTATTCAACAGTATCTTAGTGGTGGCAAGTATTGATGTGTGTACCTCAGAGCTGATAATAGGGCACATGTTCTACAGCACCTTCATCAATATCCTGAATGATACTTTAGATAGCAACCTCTGTGAGAGTTTTGGCAATGCTCAATTGCGGTAAAAGGTGCTTCAATCCACAGGGACTTTAAGGACTGAACCAGTATAAACCTTGTGAAGTTCAACAAGCAGAACTGCAAAGCTCTGCACCTGGGGCAGAATAACACCATGCATCAGTACATAGGAATGTAACAACCCTACTGAAAACTACTTTGTGCTGTGGTGGTGGCCATGTGAATACACAAAAGGACAAAATATGTGAATTGCATACTGGACTACATTAAAAGAAGCATGGCAAGCAGATTGAAGTAAAGTTATTCCTTCAGTGAATATGAGACCCCTGCTGGAATATGGAGCCTAATGTGGGACTTCCTTATTCAAGAAAGATGTCAAGAAACTGGAGAGGGTCCAGTGTAGGGCTACAAGGATGCTGAGAGCCAATAATACATCACCTACAAGGTGAAGCTGAGAGAAATGTATTTGTTTCATCTGGTGAAAAGGAAGCCATGTAGCCATCTAAAAGAAAGATTATTTCAAGGTTGTTAGAAAGATAATGGAACTGAATTTTCTCCATAGTGTCAGAAGCTATAACAAAGCCCACAGACCACATCTTGGGATGACATTCCTACTGAACATCAGGAATTTTTGAATGGGGACAGGTCACCCAGGGAGGCTAGTATACAAAGCCATGGCTGACCTGCTTTAATATTCTAGGTGATAGCTCTTAAAACTCCAGTAAGACTAGATCTACTCCAATATTTCTGCGATTATATGGTTTATGTTCAAGACATGCTTGTGATTCTTGCACAATTCCATATAGGGATAAATGCACTCCAAGAACTCACCCAAAAGCAGTTCTGATTGGAAGAAGCGATGGCTTATAAAGTATCACATTGCTAATCAAAATTATCTAGATGTCATATAGTTCTTGGGCAGCTTTTAGTTTGACAGAAGTTTATAGAAGCCTCTTTTTACAGATGTGATTCGTATGATTTCTCCTGCCAAATCAAGACAAGCTGTAGGGAATTCTGGCTTGCAGAACTCACTGAAACATGCAAAGATTTATTCTGTCCTAATGCACCCTCACCTGACAAGTCTCTTAGGGTAGCTTTCTAAGAGGAAGGAATGCAATCAGCTCAGAACAAACTTCTAAGGTCAGTCTGTTACAGTTTAGCACATCCTGCCTCCACATATACATTTTTTATGAGCCAGAATGCAAAAACAGAGGTGTGGTGATTATAAGAATGTCTCTCTAAAGTATTGTAAGGCACGAAGTACAGCTAAGAAACATTAACCATATAATTATCTCAGTAATTTGGTTTTAATATTACTTTATACAAAGTGTTTCAGGACTTGATTGAGGATGTTAAAGCAATTAAGTTATTTAGATTCTGCCACATATCAGCTCTCTTCTCTTTCAAAGATCACTACCAAATGAAGCATTATCTTCATGTGAATACTTGAGACAACATTAGAGTCATTATTAAAATTATTAAAAGCTTAAAAATATTTTTGGATTGTTTCCTGTAAGTGTCACACTCCATGTAGATGAAGATTTTGCTCTGAACTTTTAAATTTTCTTTTTATTTTCTTTTTTTCAGTATTTATCAGAAAACAGTATGGGTTTTTTTCTAAAAACATAAAATATAGTAAGTGTTTCTTCTGCAAATATCACCATATACTGACTGCTCATATACTTTTCAAAGACCTGATTATAAATACTAGTGGGCAGTAAATGTCAAAGGTGATGCTGTGAATTGATTGCCATTACTGAGAGGTTTTTGACTTTAGGAATAACTGGGTTTCTATCTGGTGAGGTCAGAAGAAAAGATCATAATGGTTCAGTCTTGTCTAGAATCCCCAAGTGTATCAATAACATGAATACCCTAAAAACCAGAAACAACCTCCCCAAAAAATAACCAACCAGAAAAGCCCACAGGGAAAACCATTCTGAGTCACATGAACCTGTGCCTGTGAATGGACATTAAATAGATACTGAATACAAGATTTAAAAACTATTTATAGAATAAAATAAATAATTTTATAAACAACAACAAAAAGTATTATAACAGAGAATTGGATTTGACATCATTGCCATGTAGGTAATTTGGATTTGGAGTGTGATACTTGAAAAGTCATCTCTTCTTCCCATCAGGATTGGTTTGGAGTTAGTTCTTGTATTTTAGTAATAAAATAAGAGTTTTATTATCTGAATTATCCACTAACAATGCAATGCTGCCTACTTTAGTTTGTTTTAAAATTTCTTCAACTTATAAACAGTAAAAATTGGAAGGGGTTTTGTTTAAATGTCTTTTATAATCAAACATCACAGAGAGAGACTGTGCTTTCTCAAGGTGGACCTAGTCTGAACCTCATCTCTTATACTCTCATACCTATGCTGTGAGTGTCAGCTGTCATGACCATCAGATATTCTAATCTATACTTCTTTTCCACAAATCAATATGTTTGGGCATCTGCATATGCACTAAGTTGCTCCGTGTCAAGGACTGAATGTGGTGTGCCTTTGAATCTGCATAGACATAAGGAGCTGCATGATGGAATTTGCTGTCAAGGTTGAAAAAGGGCAGACAGTGGTAGGTCAAGGAGGAATGATTTCAAGTTGAAAGAGGGGAGATTGAGATTAGATATTAGGAAGAAATTCTTCACTGTGAGGGTGGTGAGACACTGGCAAAAGCTGCCCAGAGAACCTGTGGCTGGAGGTGTTCAAGGTGTTCAACCATCCCTGGAGGTGTTCAAGGCCAGGTTGGATGGGGTTAGGAGAAACCTGGTCTACTGGGAGGTGTCCCTGCCCATGCAGGGGTGTTGGAACTCGATGGGAAATGAGATAAGCTCCAGTGGGTGCTTATGAAAGGCATTAGTCTAATATGCTTAGTAAAATGATGGTTTTCATAGCCAAAGGAAATGGGAGGTGCTTAATGCAAGTCTAAGATAGGTAATAAACTGTTGAAAAGAATAGGCAGCAGTGGATTGCTCTGAATTGGACAGGAAAGGTGTCTCAGAGTTCTTCAATGTGGTCTTGAGGTCAGCTAAGAATTTTAGTGATGATTTTGGCATAATGACAGAGACAACTTCTGAATTTTAGCTGAAGCAAACCAAGAAATACAACAGACATCACAGGCAGGATTGGATTTTTTTCATGTAGAATGTCTTCTAGATGTTCTTTTGGACTTAATCAGTGGAAGAGGAAAAATATTGATGCTGTGACTGATTAACTAAAGCTCTTAACTGGTATAGCTGGGACATTCTGGAAAAGCCCTCTACCTTGTATAGTTAGGGGAAAATGTGTAAAGAATCTCATTGCATCATTGCCTCTATCTGGAGACTAAACACTGGGGGACTTCTTTTATCTAGTGTTCCTAATTCTGCTTACTACTTTGCTGTCTTGGCTAAAAATCTGGATGTATTTACTTACTGAAGGTGTGTCTCTGTTATCACAAGCCTTTTAGGAAACATCACTCCATGTGGCAAAGCCCCTTTGGGACATTTGTTGCAGTCATCTTCAACAAGGATTCACACACTGACGTTATTGATATACTCGTAATTCTGCTTTCTGGGTGTATATATATGTGTGTTTTTTTTCCCTTTTTGCAATCTCCTTGCAAATCTTCTAAATATTTACCATCCTGTGGTTGAGGTTAGAATGGGTCAGTGGTAATGCTTCCTATTAAATACAGTTGTGTGGTGTTCTGCAATCATCTTTGGTGATTACAAAGGGGGACATGCAAGACACATGGTCATGATTGCACTACCAGTTTTTGCTTAGAACTGTGGGAAAAATTTCCTTCATTTCTCAATTTCCTATCAAACTGACAACATTCTTCCACTCCCAGTAAGTGGTGTGCTATTAGCTGGGTTCCAAGCTCTCTCCAGTCACCCAAATCTGACTCCTTTACTGAGTATTTCTACACATGAAGAGGATCCTTGACTAAAGTGGAAGTATTACGATGTATAGAGTTATTATGTTGTTTCTTTTCTTTATGTAGGAGTGACACAGTACAAAATAAAAATAAAACAATGCCCAAACTAATATTTCCATAATCCATCATGATACAGAAGGTGGGGTTCTCCTTAGGGTTGCTAGGGAAAACATCTTTTTTTTTTTTTTTTTTTTTTTCTGACTCCTTTACTGAGTATTTCTACACATGAAGAGGATCCTTGACTAAAGTGGAAGTATTACGATGTATAGAGTTATTATGTTGTTTCTTTTCTTTATGTAGGAGTGACACAGTACAAAATAAAAATAAAACAATGCCCAAACTAATATTTCCATAATCCATCATGATACAGAAGGTGGGGTTCTCCTTAGGGTTGCTAGGGAAAACATCTTTTTTTTTTTTTTTTTTCTCCCTTCTTGGAAGAATGGTGAACCTTTCAATTTATTTTCTCTAAGAGCCACAAGTGAGTTCCCTTGCCTCCTCAGTAACAATGAGCAGTCAAGTTCACCCTCTAAAAACAGCACTTCAATGGTGTAATTTACTTCCCTTATTGTTACCAAGAAAATTCAACACCAACTGAGGATTTAGATTTTTCACCTAGCCCATTGAAGAATCCCCCTTCATTCAGATAGAATCTGGGAAAAGTTGTAACAAGGAAGGAAACCGTAGAAGAGAAATTATTAACTATGTTAACTATGTAACATCCAGCCCTCTGGCTTAAGTAGAGCCACCTAGACCAGGTTGCACAGGATCATGTCAAGATGGTTTTTGAATATCAAAACTATATGATTATAAATATAGCTGGGTAGCAGAGGGCTGAAGAAAAGTACTACTTATAACACTCAAAAAGTAGCAAAATGTAACAAGAAACAAAATCCTAGAAAATGGATGCTACCTTGTTGGAGGTTTTCAAACAAATGCGTGAAAAATCTGTCTTTGGAAGGGAAGAGTTAACACTGAAGTATTTGGCATCTGAAGAAGATACTTCAGAAACAGAAGGATTTATGTTGATTTAGAGGTGGTCTTCATTCAGGTCTCATCGGCAATGCAGTCTTCCTGAAAGTCTGTACATACATAAGTTTGTATATAGAACTACAGGGGACTCATTTTCCTGTTTAATTTTAGTTTGCAAACAGTAGCAGGAAGTTTGACTACAGTCAATAATCAGCTCAAGGCAATGATTCTTATTATTTACCATGAAAAAAGTTAACATACAGTAGCTATGACAGAAGTAAACAAAACGCTCCATGTTCTGAAAGGATTGTGTGGCTGTGCAATTGAAGATGTATGTCACCTCCTGCTGGGCCTGTACACGGCTAGAAAACCCAGGTGTTGTGTAAAATGTTCCCTGAAATTTCTCTGATCTTGTAAATTAATGTGTTCAAAATAGTAGGTATCAGTTTAAAGCCTGGTCCAGAACTTAGTAGAACATAAGGAAGTATTGGTTCTTGAGAAATACCAAGTTCACTATTCATACATTCACAGGTGTATATGTATGCATATACTCATATCTATGCACATATACACACTTATATTCACATAAAGATACAATATTCTAGGTTGAAAGAGATCTGTTGAGGCAACCTAATCCAATCCCTCTGTTCAAGCAAGGTCAGCTAAAACAGCTTGTAAGGTCCATGTCCAGTTGAGTTTTTAATGTCTTGGACAACAGAGTCTACAACCTCTCTGGACATCCTCTTTCAGTGGCTGATCACCTTTACAACTAAAAAAGTGTCTACAGGTGGCATTTCACAGGTTTACACTGTGTTCATTGACTCTTGTCCTGTCACTAGACACTACTAAAAGACTCTAACTGCATCTTGCTTTAATGAAAGTGCTAAACACTATTGTCCTCAATATTGATCTCTATTATCTGGCCTCCAACTGGACCTTGTACCATTCTGGGCACAAGGGGATCACAATCTTTTGGGACAAGTCATTCAGATAGTTTTTGATCGCACTCACTGTCCACTTATCTGATGATACATTGACAGCTGGTCTATGATGATGCTATGGGAGACAGTATCAAAGTCTTTACTGAAGTTGAGGTAAATAACATTGAGAGTGTGGTAGCTTAATCCTATTTCATTAAGTTTCTTCTTTGACAAAGACAGGAGGAGGTGATATATTTTTTGTGTAATATTCTTCATATTTGAAGCACATGACCAGGAACTGGGAGACCTGAGAATGATACTATTCTCATTTTGACGAGATCCAAAGTTAATCTTGCTGTTTCTCAATGCAAAGAAGCTCTCATTACCAGGGTATAAATACAGCTGCCATGAGGTTATTACAAAAATGTTCATCATCCTGCAGGCATTCTGTCTTTCCAGACATTTTCCAGATGGACTTTAGGTATCACATGACACTAAATTGCTCAGGGCAGTTTGTAGAGGTTGTGCTTAAGCTATTGCAGAGGTTTGGGAGGCCTGGACACACTGGAAACTTAAGTCAGCTGGACTGGAAGGGGCTGTGTTCAGAAAAAAGGTCAGTGGCCAGGAAAACATCCAGTGCTTAGAACTTCCTCAACTCAAGATATTTTTTCAACATATAGAATCAGTATGTAAATCCAAACACAGCTGCCTTGTAAGTGACCAGAAAGAGGGAAAGTTACTTTTTTCTTTGACAGTTACTATATTCTTCATCAATCAAAAAGAAGGATTACCATACCAAACAGTTTTCATAGTCGCCTTTTTCAGGAAATTCTGTAGAAATGTAACTATGATGTGTTTCAAAAAGGTGTTTCAGGAAACAGAAAAGAAATAAGTGAACATTTCATTTTCAGAAGACTGTAGTTCTCTTCATGAGTTTCCCTTCTCCTCCTCAATATTCATTATATATAATGTCAAGGATGGTAAAGGTAATTACATTGTTAGTGGATTTAATTCACTGGATATATTCAGCCTAATACAAGGTGTGTCTTAATTTACAACCTATTCTGAGGCTGTTTCCTGAGTCTTGCAAGAAAGTATTTTAAATAGAACAATAACACGTGCCAGATGACTGGGTTTATGTGTGTGTGGCAGAGAGAATGAACGTCCAAAGTGGAATCTTCAATCTCACAATTTTTGGTGTTCTCCCCACCTTGCCTATGGTCCGGGACCGCCTTCCAGCACCTGTGGTCACCAGTCCCTGTCCTAGCAAGGCTGTAGGACATAACACTGGCCCTGCCTTTCCCAGCCATAGACTATGCTGAGCCAGGATCACCTGCAGGCTGGCATCCTGGTCTGGCCTCAACACATCTCCATTCCCACATCCCTGTCTAGCCATCCTGTGATGGATTTGACCCTGGCTCCTCTGACCAGGCCTGATTCAGACACTTGCCCATGGGCCAATATGCCAGCCTGGCTCCTGCTTTGCTGGCTCTGTGATCCCCCTCAGCTCCTTGCTCCCCTTCCCTTAGGGACCAGCCCAGCTCCTGCTGATCCCTGACAAAGTGGGGTAGAAAGAAGGCACCACAGCAGGAGCTTAGATGATGTCCTGCCCACCCTTCCCCAGCCAGCAGTCACTTCCCTGCTCTGCCTTGCCTCTGGCAGAAGAGAGATTTGATCCCATGTCTTCCAGGGTGTCTCACAGGCCAGACCATGAGTGCTTGCCCATAGGGGACCTGGATACAGGATTTGAGAGCAGAGCTCTTGCTGTGCCCAGTTCCCTGGCTCCCAGTACCACATCCATCATGTCCACCTTCTCTTCTAGTCCAGGACCAGGTGGCAAGACATGGTGTACCTGTAACAGCAAGTAACAAAAAATAACTGGAAACATCAAATGTAAATAAAGTCCTGCTTATTTGGAGGGGTCTTGGGGTTTTTTTGTGTTTTGGTTTTGTTTTGTTTTGTTTTGGGTTTGTTTTTTTTCTTGTAAGATGTACCTAAAAATTATTAACTGGCATAGCCTTGTGGGTGAAAGGACTTTTTGTTCCAAATGTTCAAGATGGGATAATTTGCTGACAGGCTTTGTTAAACTTCTCCCTTTCCTTAGACCTTAAGGACAGAGCTGTATTTCAGTCTTGCGAGATTCACACTGAACAGTTTGTCGATGTTCCCAATTTTACACTCTGCTGAAAGGCCAGACTTTGCTGTTGGGTGAGCTCATCCATCTGGGAGCAAGCAGCCAGCTTCCCCACCTTGAATGCATTTGTGCAACGATCTCCTGAGGTTGTCTGGGTGTGACCAAGAGCAACTCTTGGCCCTGCAAGTTAAGCAAAGAACATTCTCCTCTGGACTGACACTAATAATCATCCCTTGCTCATACTGAAAGTATTCACAGTGCAGCCCTGCGTACATTAAGAAATCCTACAGTTCACTTTGCATTGTGAAGCCAAACATCTGAGCCCATAAGTGCATTTAAACACACTCAAACATTTAAAAGTGTAAAGTTTTTGATGCTTGAACACATTTGCTAGAAACATTAACTTTTTAGTACAGGAACATACAACATTTGGTTACCTGCACTTAAAATGTTGGGAGTTTTTAATAAAAAAGAATAATTAAATGTAAATACAGTCATGTAAAGTACTGTGCTTCATGATAATTAGTGTCATGAAATTAATTATCAGAGACCACTAGGCATCTTCAAAACTTGCAGTGGTTAGAAATCTCATTGTATTATGATCTCCCAAAACTTTTTAAGACCAATCCTTGTGTGGTCCTCCAGATGATCTTTCAATAGTTCAAGGAACATTTACAAAGTAAAACTCCATCATAATTTGAAGACGAGACCTGTCCTTTTTGTTCAGACCTCATTCGTTCCTTCTGTAACTGATGCAGTTCTTATATAGAATAATTGGACCGTAAGAATGCATGTTTGAATATATATTGCTAATTTTTGTCAGCACACATAACAATAGTTCTGCATGATGTCACTACAGTGAAGAAACAAACAGTAATCTGCATATAAGTGTTACTGTCTGCTGTCTAGAGTAAAAAAAAAAAACAACAAACATTTGAAACATTTCTAATAAAGCCAATACTTCTCCCTTGAAGAGGGATTAAAAAAATAAGTAAATATTAGCACATTTTCAAAATTATATTTCTCCATATTTTGAAATGTATTTTCCTGTTTAAATTCTGCTTGAATACAGTTTTATACTGATTGAAAATCACAATATAATGTCAAAGTAAAATGTATTTTATTGTTCTAATCACCATACCTTTAGTGTCTCAGAAATGCTAGCAAACTGAAAAAGGTAGTAACTTCCATGGTAAAATTAGTTTTCTTAGGGATACAGCAATAAAATGTAGGCTGTCCTGGTCTGAGCCAGGAGTATCACCCTGAAGACTTCCTTGTATAGTATTTTTTAAATTACCAAACTAAGCAGTTAATTTTCATGAAATAAATAATTTGAAATAATGTTTGAGATGATAGTCATTTTTTTACTTAGGAATACATCGCATTAATATTTGAAATTGGATCTCACTTCCTATAGCTGCAGTACAGAAATCAGCACTTACAGGGCACAGTTTATTTATTTAACTAACTATTATGAACAGTAATAATTGAATGTGGCTCTAGAAGTGCTGTGGGACACCACATTTAGATGTTCACCTTTGGTCAGATGATTTCTTGTGACATCTGTGAAAAAGGTTTCTAAAACCACAGAAAATGTAGGACCAGTGATGCTAGTCCATGATGCAAAATGTACTCACGTAAGGTACAGACTGAGCCAGACAAACCAAGGATGTAATTAAGTCGGGTTTACAATCAAAGGAGAATAACAGGCAAATGTAAAAAACTTTTATTAAAAATTATGGGAAGTAATCTCTCTCTCCCACCTCTTTGCACTCGTATTTCCCCTCTTTATAAATACTTCTTACTCTTTTGGACATTTGAATGTAGGTGTATGCTTATAGGTATTAATAATCTCAATCAAAATGCTGGATTCAACATTTCTTCTATATCTCCTTTTGTCTCCCGGCCCATGATTTTGTGTACAACTCAGCATCCCACTCTGAGGTTCAGGCCATCTCTAGCTGTAGTTTTAAAAAGAAACAGGTGATGTTTTCATAGCTGAGTAGTATTAGAATTGAAAATAACTATTCTACATTTAATGAAGTCTTCTGATTTCTGATGTAATTCAATACACAGGAAAAAAAATGTTGATTAATATTTGTTTTATTAGCTCCAGAACTGCTGACTGTGATCAGCTGTGTATCAGGGCAGAGGCTTTCATTTCTGGTTCTCTCCCATCTTTACTCTAAATCTGTTTCTAATGACTTGTGCTCCTTGTGCTCCTCTAGTTTAACTAGAACTATTCTATTCTCTGTAGTAGTGTAGTTAATAGAATTCAAACTGATTTTGAAGGATGCATGGGAATGCAAGATTAAAAATAGAAAAAAAACGAAACAAGCAACAAAACCCGAGGGCTCATAAATCATAATATTTGTCACATAAAGAATGGACAGGAAGCTGTTTTGCTTGAAACTCCCTACCAAGGGATTTTAACATAAACTTTAATACATATTCCTCTAATTTATAAATAATTATAACAACACAATAAGACTAAAATAAGACTTCAAGAAAGACATGAGGTGCTGGAGCATGTCCAAAGAAGAGGAACAATGTTGGTGAAGGGTCTAGAGAACAAATCTTATGAGGAGTGGCTAAGGGAACTGGAATTGCTTAGCCTGAAGAAAAAGAGGCTGAAGGGAGACCTTATCGATCTCTACAACTACCTGAAAGGAGTTTGTAGCAAGGGGGGGTTGGTCTCCCAAGTAACAAGGAACAGGATGAGAGGATAGGGCCTCAAGCTGCGTCAAAGGAGGTTTAGATAGGGTATTAGGGAAAAAAAAATAGTCTTCACTGAAAGGGTTGCCAGGCACTGGAACAGGCTGCCCAAGGAAGTGGTGGAGCCACTATCACTGGTATTTAAAAGGCAAGTAGATGTGGCACTTAGAGACACAGTTTAGTGGTGGATTTGGAAGTGATAGGTTAACAGCTGGAGTTGATCTTAAAAGTCTTTCCCAACATAAATGATTCCATGATTCTATTAAACAGTTGTAAAGGTTTTGTTGTTGTTTGTTGTTGTTTTGTTTTTTCTTGTTGCGTTTTGGTTTTTTCTTTCCACCGAATGATTTGTAATAGTTTAATGTAACTCAATGGTCTAGTAGATTGTGCTAATATCAGAGGGGTAGAAGGCTCATTCCGAAGTCTTTTCTGTGTTGGAAAATGTTTATGCTTTGGCTGGATGCATGTTTTTTATGACATGAAACATTCTGCATAGAAGAAACTCTCTTGTTCTCCTCTATCTTCTGTCTCCATCTATAAGCAGCTGAAATAAACCTGTGTCTTACAGGTAAGTAGATGGCTGTTGTAACCAAGACAAAACTGAACTTGATTTTCCTGACTAGAAATCATGTTGAAGTCTTAACTTCCATTTCTTTGTTACTGTTGAAATTGCACAGACTAGAAAATAATCTGAAGGTAGATTATGTGGAAGATTTAAATAAAATTTTGTTTTTCAAAGGAATGAACACAGCTATTTTTTTTCCAATAGCTCTCTGAAGTGAAATAATAGTTTTACATTTAATATGAAATTGACGTACACAGGAAATGCACACTTAATTCAACAGTTCTAAAACAAAACATTTCATTTCATAAATGTTTTTTTGAGTAAATGTTTTTGAAGGGCATTTGACAGCTCGTGTATTCAAGATAATATGTTTCATTAAAAAAATCCTTCTGTTAAATTGACTAGTAAAAATGAGAAGCCTTACAACTGGAAGCAAGAGAAAATTAAATATTTCAGATTAAAACAAGCAGTTATTTTATCCTATAAAAAATAAAAAGAACAGGCAAACACACTTCTTTATTTGGTTATATAAAATATAGCAGGAAGGAGTAGTACATGGTGTAAGCTCTACCACTGACCACACCACTCTTAAAAAGCTTCTTCTTTACTTAGTTTCAGACATTTCTTTTCTGCAAGTCAAATGAAGGCTTTTAACAATTCATTAACATGAGCTTTACAGACTACAAAAGAATTAAGGATTTGTGCCAAATTCTGTGTTAAGATAGTTATGTTAGCACGTTAAAATACCATGTTCAATAGGCATTAAAGTGATGTATAGTGTCCCAGAATGATGTCAAAGTGTCTGAAAGCTTTATGGGCAAAACAGTGTAAAGGGATATAATAACAATTAATTGCTTTTGAAATCTTCTATTAACAACAGAAAGAATAGAACAAACTCTGAATGAACACTGTTATCTGTAGAATGCCCCTGATATATGGAACTTATTTTTAATTAAAAACTATCAGCTTTCCAGGAACTTCCCATCAAAATTATTTAAATCTCTGGACATCATTCATCTCAGACTCTCCAGTTTTTCAGCATTGCACAAGTTCGCTGCTGAAGGCCCTTCAACTCTGTAATACAAGACAACCTTCAAGTATGAGATAAATAATCAGAAAACACCCTTTCTGGCTATTTGTATTTTAGAAAAGGCAAAGCACTGTCTCTTAGCTAGCACGAAGGAAAATATTTTATGAGGAAAAAACGTGAATCAAAATCCCCGAGGACTTCGGGGCTTTTGCACTTTGAACTTCCTACGAGTTGTTTCTTCGTACTTGTTTTAACACTCACACCTTCCTACTATTCCACCTGAATCTATACTATCCATCCACATTGTTTCACCATGAAACAATTCAAAACAAAAAATGCATTCAAATCTCTGTAGTGAAGTACTCAAAAGCCATTATACATTTGCTGTCAGAAAGCCAACTGCATCCTGGGCGGCATCAAAAAAAGCACAGCTAGCCAATCAAGGGAGGTGATTCTCCTCTCTCAACTTCACTCTCATGAGATCCCACCTGGAATACTGTGTCCAGCTCCACAGACTTCAGAACAACAAAGATGTGGACCTTTTGGAGAGGGTCCAGAGAAAGACCACAAAAATTATCAGAGGGCTGGAGCACCTTTCGAACAAAGACAGGCTGAGGGAGTTGGGGTTGTTCAGTCTGGAGAAGAGAAGGCTCCAAGGAGATATTATTGCAGTTCTTTCAATACTTAAAGGCAGCCTATAAGAAAGATGGAGACAAACTTTTTAGCATTGTATGTTGCAACAGGACAAGGGGTAATGGTTTTAAACTAAGAGGGTAGATTCAAACTAAATATAAGGAATTAGTTTGTTGGGGTTTTTTTACAATGAAGGTGGTGAAACACTGGCACAAGTTGCCCAGAGAGGTGGTAGATGCCTCCCCATCCCTGGAAACACTGAGGGCTCAGGGCTTTGAGCAAACTGATCTAGTGGAAGATGTACCTACTCACTGCAGGGGAAGTTGGACTAGATGACCTTTAAAGGTCCCTTCCAACCCAAACCATTCTGTGTTTCTATGATTTCACATACCAGAACCCTCCCAGACTTTTTTCCCAGAAAGCCAGAATCAAACTTTTCCCTTTATTGCAGGGTTGCAGAATAGCAAAGGCTGAAAAGGGACACTGGGATGTGAGTACTGCATGTTTTGGGGTGGTGGATTAGTGTGAAAAACAGCTACCTCATAAACTGGGTGAAAGGTAAGAAAAATCGCCATAGGGCAGCTGAAAGGGAATGCAGAAAACAGGTTGGAAAGGACTTGTGAAGCCTGAAGGGGTCCTGTGTGAGGAGAATTAACTATTTTCAGAAGATGGGGAGAAGCTGTCAAGATGACTCAGGCAAGAATGCTTACCAAACCTGGACAAAGACAACATTTTAAAGCGGTTACATTGTATTAATTTGCTTTCTCTTTTTATTCTTCAGATATCAATGTCCTAATAGCTCTGCCTGAAGGACTTAATTTAAACTAAGCTCACACTGAAACATCTTTGAGTGCTTAAACATCTCTCTTTATATGGGACTTAATTCAGATATCACATTTTCATATATTTCCAAGACTGAACAGAGTTTGAAAAAAAAAAAAAAAAAAAAAAACAAAAAAACAATCAAAACCACCCCCAAAATCAAACCAGAAACCCAGAGTAAAATACTAATTGAACATTAATTCAAGTACATAAAATGCTTTGTAGCTCTGAAGTACTAATTTATGACTGAATTACTAGGTAGGTGAATGTAGTTACTGAGGTTCAACAAATTCAGCTAGCTCCTTCTACTCTTTTTTCCCACATACTAGATTTATCTATTTCTGTCTTAAATTTACACTTCAGTAGTGACTATATTATTTAGTTTTCTCTATTTTTTTTCTATGTTAACTTTCTCCTCTGCCCACTAATGCATTGAGGAATAAAGCAAGGAAATACAGCAGGAGAAAGAAGTTGTCCACTATGGATAAAATTTTACAAACTGTTTGCTGGTTGTGGTAAGGAACATTTCAGAAGGAATAAAGAAAGGTCTTTATAAGGCAAGAATTTGTGGTATTGTTCAGTGTTCAAAAGCAGTACTACAGCCTTTTATCCAGTACAGCTGATTCTCTTTGAACTTCTCTGTTTTTCTGTTGTGCCATCTGCTCTCAGGGAGGACAGCAGGCAGAACTCATGCTTCTTAGCTTGTAAGGGATACAGCACATCAGTGTCTTCCTGATGTTTTCATTTTATTGAAGCTAATAACATCTCCAACAAATTACATGCATATGGAAAGTAGTGAACAGCCCTTAGAGGATACTTATAAACAGTTTTTTAGTTTACATTCTCAGTTCAACATTCACTTTGAGGATTTCCATTTATTTTTTTTCTCCTAATTGTCATAGAATCATAATCCCTTTCATAGATCTTTATATATTAGGAAATGATAAATAGGTCACAGTTATCTCAAGGATAAGTATGATTTTCAATAAGTGTTGAACAGTTGGACAGCTCTGCTGGAAATAAACTTGGTCTAAATCTATCCCAGATGTATTAAATCTGACACCAATTGTACAGAACCTTAGAAAATGCTTCTTGTGAAGGTCTGCAGGGTTCAACAGTGCTACCTCTTGGGAGTTCACTGTGTTACTGTAACTGTGTTTGGCATGGGCTCTAAATCTGTGCAGAAGAGCATGGTGAAAAGATATCTGGAATTGCTTGGTTGGCAGAGATAAACATGTCCCTGTCATTTCATCACCAATTTCCTTTTTTTTTTTTCCTTTTTTTTTTTTTTTTTTTTTTTTTTTTTTTTTTTTAAGAACTGGATTTACTCAGAAACATGCCTAAGATGATGGCATGTGCAGTAAAGACGGTAGAACTAATAATGGGTTCTGTAAGAGAATCTCATTACCATCTTCTTGCTTAGTTAATTTTTCACATACAAAAACTATTTTGAAGGATTTCAGGGAAAAATACCTTAAAATAGGTAATATTCTTTTATGTCCTAATGTGAATCTTACAAACCATGGGTCATTTTGCATTCTTTCTATCAAAACAAGGAAAACAGCTTCAAGAATGGGCTACAAAAAGACAATCTATAGTCAGGAAAATTATCATAAAACCACCATTTTTCTTATTTCAGTCTTCCAGGTACTATTAAGACTGTTAAGACACACTAAGGCACATGGAGGACAGGGAGGTGATTCAGGAAAGCCAGCATGGCTTTATTAGGGGCAAATCCTGCCAGATCAAACTAGTGGCATTCTGCAATGGAGTCACTGCATCAGCAGAGAAGGGAAGACTTAGGGATGTCATCTAGACTTCTGCAAGTCCTTTTACACAGTCTCCCACAACATCCTTCTCTCTAAATTGAAGAGATACTAGTTTGATGGTTGGATTGTTAATTGGTAAGGTTTTGGCTGGATGGTCACATCCAGAGGATAGTGGTCAATGACTTGATGTCCAGATAGAAAACAGTGACAAGTGGTGTCCCTCAGGGGTCTGTACCAGGATCAGCATTGTTTAGTATCTTCATTAATGATATTGACAGTGGCATTGAGAGCACCCTCAGCAAGTTTGCTGATGACACCAGGCTGGGTGGGCAGTCAATATGCCAGAGGGACAGGATGCCATCCAGAGGGATCTGGACAAGCTGGAGAAGTGGGTGCAGGTAAACCTCATGAGACTCAACAAAGCCAAGAGCAGGGTCCTGCACCTGGGCCAGGGAAACCAGAGACATGAATACAGGCTGGGGAAGACATGCTAGAGAGCAGCAGAACAGTACAATTCCATTGATGCTTCTATATTGGTATAACACCCTCGAAAACTTTCTGTTTCAACATAAAAAGTGGTTTTATATAGTAATTTCTCTCCTCCAGTGAAACTATTTTTAAGATTAAATGTAATTATATATATATAAAAACCTAACCCTGGAAAGGGTGTCCACATTAAGAGTTATCCCTTCATAGTTGCAGGACTGCAGTTGTACAGCAGAAATACCACTCAATTACAGTCAGTTCCAAATGTCTGTTATATATATTTTGTTATTTCAGATCCCAGCCATTTAATGGCCACACTGAATATGTTACTGATGAAATGGTGAATGGAAAAGATACTAACCCTATGAATATTTAAGAGAAATGGAAATGAGAGTGAGCCCTTGACAGAAAAGGAAGAATTAGTCATAGTAGAGGGAGATTCAGATCTAGTTTAAGACAAGTAAAATTAGGAACACATGTTTAAATTAAGAGTCTGAACTTCGATTAGAAGAAACTAATGTCTAATAAATGCAGTAAGGAAATTACTCAAAAGACCCAATGGCATTATTCAGAACCCAAAACAAAGTCTTTTAATGCTGTGTGAGGTGCTGTAGGATACAGATATTGCCATAGCTTTGGCAGGCATAGGGCCAAACCTACAGAAGACACTTGTCCTTCTCACTAGGGTATAATATGGCATCTAGGGCATCCAAATGGCTCTAGGCACCAATGCAATCACATCCCACAGCAGATGTCAGTGGTCTGTACTGGGAAACTTCGTGGAATTGGAGAACTCAGGTGCTACTGGCAAGTACAGCGCAGAATTTCTAGCGAATCAATTACTTTCTAGAGTGTTAGTAATGCAGAGTTACCTTGTGCAGCTTGAATGACAGGTGATGTTTATGTCTAGAAAAGGAATTCCACTGTGCAATTAATACAAAACCAAGAATATATGTATACCTAAATTTTGGGATTAATGTATCACAAATTAAATTCCTGGAGTCTCTGCTTTGATGTCACCTTTATAGATCTCAGAGCTCCACTATGTTGATAGGATTTTCAATTCAATTATTTAAATATAGACCTCTGGTAATATATGAGTTGCCTAAGGAAATCCTGTCAGACCTCCAGCCATTGATCTAGAAGGCCATGGTTCTTCCATAGCTCCTGTGTCATATCTGCCAGCTCCTTGCATATATATTTGTATTATTTTGGGAACCTCAGATGGTTCTAGAGGCTTATATTTAGATAACTGCATCAAACCATAGGTTCCTCACATTAATAGTTGTTTAGATAACTGGATAGTATGTAGACACTTACGGATCTTGGCCTTGTAGGTTCTAGTGTCAAGCAGAGGGTGTTGTATTTTGCTTTGGAACTTGGATGCTCAGCAGTTCACTAGACATGTCTGTAACATAAGTTCAAGAAACAATTTTATTTAGAAAACTACAAAACTTCTAGAAGTACAGGGAATATTTCAGAGTTGCTTTTTTGTATCTAACAGCCTGTGACGATTACAACACGTCTACCATGTCTATGTTTTTCATGTTCATCTATTTACAAAAGACTACATCAGTAGGCTTCTGTCAATCTTGAGAGCAGGAAAATGCAAAGCACACATAATTATTTAACGGAATGTTAGTGCTGTAGTTAGCAAAGAAAGAAACAAAGACAGATTTTGTAATATAAATATTTTTTTTAAGGGAGCTGAACATCTCTCTGATTCTGTACATATGAATATCTCCCTGTAAATTTTAGTGAGCCATAACAACCAGCTTTTTTCACACCAGCATGTTAATTCTTTGTTACTAATATATCCCAATGAAATGACTCAGAAACGCTCTCAGTTGAAGTAGAAAGCTGTCACATAAGCAAAAAAATCCCTTGCAGATTCTTCTTTGAAGTAAAATTGCATTGGAACTATTTTCTTTTAGATTGCTATATTCTTTGAGAATAGATGTTCTTAGAGAATCTTTTCTTCAAACACATCAGTGTACTGAGAAGAGATTTCTATTACATGTCATGTAATGTTTTCCTATTTCTTTGTGAAATTGAAAATAATAATTAAAAAAACACCTCACAATTTTAAAAAATAGAAAACCAGAAATCCACTTGTGACTACAGTTCAGAACATAATTTGGTGATTTCTGGGCTTGGTTGCCTGTTTGCTAAATCAGCTGGTACAAAGCCTGAATAATTTGCAGTTGTCAATTACTTTCTGAACAGTCTTTCTGATACAAAACTCATTGTATTTATTTGCACAATGCCATTTGCAACTGGCATCACAAATGCAACAACAAAGAAATTTGATTTCTTTTGTGGCCTATAGTTCTGCTGCTCTGACATGAGAGCAAGGAATCATTGTACCAGTAGTTGCAGAGTAACATTTGAAAGAAAAATAAATATGCAAGATATTTTCTGCCCTCTCTGCCACCTTTATGCTCCATATTTTTTGCAGAAGCCAACTTACTACAGATCTTGCAGACAAGATGTAGGGGTATGTGTAGGTATGGATAAGCATGCTCCATAAACTCCTGTGTACCATTGCTTAAACACTCAGACTACATTTTAGTTATCAATTCATATACCAGTGAAAAGCTTTTGTTGAACTTTAGGAAGAACTTGTGGCACTGTCGCCAGCATCTTAGCAAAGTGTGAGTGGGGAGAGTTAACATCTAAGGATTGTCAAGACTTCCATTCAGTTCTATTTGTTTTTTGCAGAACATTTATAAAATATCTACTTCTATTGATCCAAATGTAGCAATTCCTTCATGAATGTTACATGCAGAGAACAAGTATTTGTAACAGATAAAGTAGCAATGATACTGTGTTTGTGGGGAGAACACTGACAGAATTACAGGCATAATTTTGCCTGTATGCAGTATATGACTCTGCTGCCTTCTAGCAGTTAGCATGGTGCTTGAGGGGACACTGCAATCACTGTCCATATTTCAAAATCCATTTAAGTTTTTCATTATTTCATTTCTATCCACTTTTTTTTTTTTTTTTTTCTTTTCAAATGAAAATACAAACCAAACATATGGTGCTTCATCTTCAAAGGGTATGTATGTGTTCCTACACCATGTGTAATGGAATAAATTCACAACACTTACTGTTTCTAAGAGTTGCATGACTAAGCCATCACACACACACCAGTGGAAATTTAAATTCAAATGCCTTGACGAGTCCAGGAAACCCAAAGAAGATGATTAAGGGAGTGGAACATCTCCCTTACGAGGAAAGGCTGAGGGAACTGGGTCTCTAGCTTGGAGAAAAGGAGACTGAGGGGTGCTCTCATCAATGTTTACAAATATACAAAAGGTGAGTGTCAGGAAGATGGAGTTAAGCTTTTTTCAGTGATGACCAGTGATAGGAAAAGGGGTAATGGATGCAAACTAGAGCATAGGAGGTTCAATGTCAATATCAGAATTATTATTTTTTTTACTGTGAGAGTGACAGAGCCCTGGGACAGGCTGCCCAGAGAGGTTGTGGAGTCTCCTTCACTGGAGACATTCAAAACCCACCTGGACACATTCCTGTGTGATGTGCTCTAGATGACCCTGCTCTGGCAGGGGGGTTGGACTAGATGATATTTCGAGGTCCCTTCCAACCCTTAGGATTCTGTGATTCTGTGATTCTGTTTAGTAGGAACACTCACTGCTCACAGCTGACAAGAAATGAAACAAACAAAAAAATCCATGTATTAGAATCAGGCAAAACAAGACTATGAAACTAACACTTAACCCTGCCTCCTCCTTTCTTTGTACTCCTCACACTTATTTTTTGTGTTAGAAAAATACAGATTTAGCAGCTATCACCAGATATCTTTGTATCTTTCAGAATCCTGGAACATAAATGCTCAAATAAGTCAGCAAAACTATCTTACAATGCTCAAGAAAGTTAAATAAAAGAGAATGTGGGCAAGGCGAAGTAATTGAAATGTACTGCAAATATTTCAGCTATTGTGCAGACATGGACAGGTAAGGCTTCTGCTAACTAATAATTAACATTTATCTTAGAAGAAATTTCATTACTCCCCTTCAACTAGGTGCCCAGACTTCAGGAGGTAAATACACAGTGAAGATACCTTTAATGGTCTTTAACAAAATAATTACTTTTTGTGAGGTATCTGAACTTGTCTCTCTTTAATTACTTTGGTGTAGGAGCTGGTTCAAAGCAAACAACATAGAGGAAGATCTCCACTTGTTATCATGGACTTCTGATTTGTACTAACAAAGTAAGATATGCTTTAATAAGTGCAGACTCTACTGTTATACCAATGCCAGTCTGACGAAAATAGCTCATTGTTCCTTAGAATTCTCATTTTTTAGATCAATGGAGAAATTTTGCATAGCCCACTAGAGCAAAAAGTTCTTTCTATTATTTTCTTCATGTTTGCTTTTTTTTCCCCTTATTTTTGTTGCCTTCTATTGTTTTTGTGAGTTTTGTGTAATTTTTTTTTTTAAATTTTTTTTTTTTTTTTTTGTCTCTTGGCAAAATGGTAGTATCTTTGAACTTATTATATTAAAAGAAGATGTGACTGGATATGGAATTTGTTAGACTGGAAGCCACAGTATAGTCTCAGAAAGCAGTGTTGGCTCTTACAATTAATTGCAGATTTCTTAATTTACCCTGGGAAAACAAGGTCACATATGTGTATGTTTGGGATACAGATTCTGGATATGGATGCCTATAAATAATATTAACAACAACAACAAAGCAAATTAGACATTTAAAAGAAGCACGAACATTTATGTTTTATGTTAGTAGACCTTTCAAATAGATGAAGGCAATGATCCAGAATTCACTGAAAAGAAAGAAGAAAAATACAATTATTAGACTTCTTATTTCAAGAATATTTATAGTTTCATTGTTCACAATAATGGATTAAAACTAAAGATGAAAAACTTGGATATGATACAGGATTTCTGACTTTAAAGGGAGGATGTACTCTATCTAGCCTTGATCTGTAACCAGTGAAAATGCTCCCAATTATATGTCCTTGTTTTAACTGAAGAGTTTAAACAGTTCATTTCAATACTGGTTTAGCTGTTCTCTTAATTGTCTTCTTAAATTTTTCATCACATCTGTAAGTCAAAGATTGCATTTTTTATTTTTAAGGGATCTTTCCGAAAGGGTAAAACAAACAACCATATATCACTGACAAGTTACTGCCTGATGCTAGTCATATAGCAAATTCTGTAAACATATTTTCCAGTCTCTCTTCTTTCCTCAAGTTCCTCAGACTGAATGGACTACTGAAAGCCACTCATTCAATGAGGTGTTAGCCTGGAAAAGAGGGGCCAGGATCTAGATCTTGCTATGAAAAGTAATTACCCAAAACCAGGGAACCTGCTGTTTAGCTATTAAAAGGTTATTAGACTCATATTGGTTGTCACTAGATAACACAATGTTCTCAGTGTGCTAGGGTATTATATTAGCAAGCCATAGAGCTTCCATCAGTAGCCAAAAAAAAAGAGACCAGGGCAGGAAGCACAGTTCCTCTGTGGGAGAGCAGGCTAGAGATAGCTTCAATTTACAGGAACCAACATAAAAAGCTCTAATCTGTTAGATATCTATTTTATTAGCTTATACATATAGTCAAAACACCTGAAATAAACTCTTGCTCTGCAGAGATATTGCCTTATTGTGTTTGTTCCACTTTGATTATTCTTTGAATTCCTTTCTTCAGCCAGTTGAAATGTTAAGGAAACTCCCTTCTTCCCAAAGAAAACAATTGCACCCATCACGTTTGCTCAACATTATGGTCTCTGGGTAACGTTCTAATGTTTCATGTACTAAGTATTTAATTAGATTTATTAAATCATTGAGCTTATTGTGACTTCTTGCACATACAAAAGAAAAGTTATAGATGAGTAGTTACAGACTTGGGAACAGTTTTGAGTCTATATTGTGTATTAAGAGAGGCAGTTGATCATTTTAGTTTAAAAGTCTTACAGTACAGTAAAGGAAATCAACTGACAAGCACATGAAATTGTAGAAATGCACAGTATCATCTCAAAGCTGAGTGCAGGATGAAGAACTGAGAGAGGTAAGAAACAAACAAACAAACAAAAAAAAAAATAGAGGAAGGAACAAGAAACCAAACAAAAGCAATTACTATAAATTTAGTACTCTCTAGGGAGAAAAGGATTTTGAAACCTACTCAGTAGAGGCATAGGCCAGAAAAACTCTGGGGAAAATGTCTGGGAAAAAAATTGAAGAGGTGTTAATAAATGCAAATACAATAAAGAAACATATTTGGAAATAATAACATTTTGCTTTCTACACTTTATTTAGAGAAATCCCGTATTTACAAGTACCAACAATTAACAATGCCTCATTTTTATTTTTTCTTATATCAGCATCCCCCATTTCTTTTCAGTGAGATGTTCAGTAATTTTCAAAATACATGAAATAAAATAACTCCTTTGCATATGATTGTTCATAAAGTGTGCAGTTGTCATCTTCCAGGCATTGTGTGAGTGGGATACTGATTTCATACTGTTTCTCAATATGTGTTAGACACTCCCTGAAACAAAACAGAATTAAGAGCATGATGTGTTATTAATTTTCATCTTTGAACAACTTTTTCTGTTGCAAATAATGGACACCACCACACCATAAAAATGGACACCACACCACTAGAAAAAATAAATAAAAAATATATATCTATATATATTTGCAAGGCAAGTAATAGATTGTTTAAGAAAAGAACACACAAAAGCTGTGTTCATGCCATTTGGTCAGAACAGAAAAAAAAATATTAAAAAAATAGAATTGCAGCAAGTTCAGTTGGCTGTGTATTTTCTGAAACCCCATTTGAACAAATGTGTATAAGAATTCCTAAACTATGCAAAACTTCAGTGTTAAAAAAGAAAGCAAAGACTTTACATCCAAAGATTCATTTCCAGAAGTACAGCCCAGAGACCAAAGCTATTCATCCATCTCATGTTACACCTGGCTCCCAGTTCTTTTGTTTGATAAGTTTTTCTGCCAGACTTATCCACTTCCTCAGCATATTGCTAAATATTGAATTAAGACATAGCTGAATCCCTGCCTATCAGTTAATTTCCCATGGTGCAAGCTACTATGACCTTGTCTCCAGGGCACAGGCCCACGTGCAGGAATTACAAGGCGTTCCACAGCATGAGTAACCAAGTGACCTGTAACAACACATATGTTGTTTCCACATGTTTCCGAAATCCTTTGTACAGCTGTCTCAATGCACACATTATGCTGGGAGACAGCTGGCCAGCCTTCTAAGGAGCAAGGCAAAGCACATAGTTGGTCTTTTCTGACCCCTTATATATCGTGCTACCCTGAAAAACACACCTTGGCACTCAGCTTGTCATTAAGTGAACTTCTGGGTGGATAGGATTTTGCTCCCATGTAGAGGGAAAAATGGAGGGACTTCTTGTGTTAAAGTACTGTTAGTTGTATGCAGAACACACAGGAAAACATTTGCTGTTCAGAAAGAGATGAACTTTATTCCCTCTGTGAATGTCAGCAAAAATTCATAGAATGGTTTTGGTTGAGAAGAACCTTAAAGATCATCTAGTTCCAACCTCCCTACCATGGGCAGGAACACCTTCCACCATTCAAATAACTGTATGACTATTCCACTTACCTTTTCCTATATGTTTAAACAAATAATTTTAAAACCAATTATTCTGGTAATTGATGGCAATATTGTATTCATCCTTGCTGACTTCACTTGCCATTTTTGCTATGTGAAATAGCCTGCCTACAGTACTCTACAAATCATGCACTAAGGATTTTATTTACTTTCCTTCATGAATGTTGTGAAGAGAATATAAAATATAGTGCCAGTGATTCAAATGTAAAGCATGATAATATACAGTATTTAACATTACTGCTAATTTACTTGAGATAGGCAGGAAGATATTGTTATTTTTACTCATGATTTACCTGACATGATATCCCATGTACACATCTCACGAAATATAGTTGGATAAAATACACAATTCTACAAATAAATGGCAACCTAATCATCAGACCAAGCAAGGATTACCTATAGCACACTCAAAATACCGCTGAGTATTCTGATGTTAATATTTACACATGGGGAAGTTTACCATAGTACTCTTTCAAATCAGAAAGTATTTGAACACAAAATACAAAATACTCTCTGCAAAAAATTTGAAGCAAGACAAAGATAATTTACTAAGGTGAAGAATTTCAGGATGTTGCTGAGGGTGCAACACTTAAGTAGCTCAGCCTATATAAACAGTATTTAATATTCAGCCACATTGTGTAGTTTCAGGTGTATTATTAACTTTTCCGTCTTTCATTGTACTACTGTCTTGCTTAATGCAAGGATGCACAACTGGGTATTCTGATTACAGTCAAGTACAAAGGTTACTGAAATCAATGAGAGTTTTTAATCTGATTTCTACTGATGCTGGATAAGGCCCATCTGTGTCTGGATTAATATTCAAGATGGATTTTAGAAATATACTAAATATATAGAAGAAACATCTTACCATACCTGAGGATGGTAACAGTTTAAAGTGTATTTCTCATAGAGGCTGAAGTATATTATCCCCTGTGGGCTGCAGGTGCTGACCAAACTGAAAAAAAGAGCTGATAAATTTGCCGCCTGTTTTCATAATACCAAAAATCCAGATGCTCGTAACATTTTAAAACTCACATATAGCAGTCTTACTTTTTCTTTTGAAGTTTGCTTCTAAGCTTTTGTGAGGTTGTATTTCCAAATTTTGTTAACAGAACATGAAATCTAAAACTGATCAGAGCAGAGCAATAGAATAGCTGTGCTGATCTAGTGAACATATGCCTTTAAAAAAAATCCAAGTGCTATATTCATTATCTAGTAAATATAAATGCAGATATTTAATTTTCTAATTTGGAAGCATAATTTAATTATGACTTCTGACTATGGGACTGTAAACTAGAAACATCCTGGAGTATGTTTTTTTCATTCAGGTTATAGTGTTGGTAATAGTGAAACTGCTAACACAGGGGTTTAACATTGTATATTGCAAAACATTTATTGTGCCATTTTTTGTAACACATACACACATTCTTTATTTTAGCTGAACTTAGAAAGGGTTAGTCATCCTTGATGTTGTTCTCTTACTCAGTTCCACTTCAAATTACTGAAGACATCAGAAACTGGATAATGACACATATGAATAGCTAAAATTCTGAAGTAAGCTTCAAATTCAAAATCAGGGAGGCAAATGAAGGGACAAAGGGGCAGGCATGAAATATTTATTTCACATATATTGCTGCTGTGTGGGAGGGAATTTTTGTCATCAAAATGGTCATATGGAATTGAGAAGATTTTTACACTATAATAACATATGGGAGTTTAGAACAAGTAACTGCACAGAGTGTGTCTGGGCTGGGGCAGACATGAACAATATTTTCTAGCATTTATATGAAAAAAGTAAGAGCAAAAACAGGCAGATGACTTTGTGTTAAAGATGTATACAGATGGAGAGCAGGAAAGGCTGTCTGTTAGTCTCATATGCTTTAAAGGTTACTGCATTAGCCCCAGAGCGTTGGACACATTTTTACTAAGGACTGAAGAAACAAAACCTGTTAACAAAGCAAAAATAGCTGGTCAGGGCTGGCCCCAGCATTAGGAACAGTGAGAAGAGTGATAAGGAATGGTTAACAGAAGCAGAGCAGCTTAAATTTGGTCTCCTATCTGCAAAGATTTGACAGTCCCAAAGTGTGAGTGAGGTACTATCATAGGAAGGGGGAAGAAACCAGCTGTCTTAGCAGTTGCCTCATCAAAGAAGACTGTGAAATGGCATTAGTTATGCATGAGAATTCAGTATTGTGCACTTCCCTCTTTGTGGCTTTGTTAGGACTTTTTGTTTCTTCTCTTCCTTTTATGCTATTCAAAATTGTTTATTAAGGTAATGGAAATAAATGGAGAAAATTAGCTTACTAGAAACAGAATGCATATTGCAATTTCTTCTGTGGTTCTGGATATTCCAGACAATGCTTCTTTACTAGCTTTAAGTTTGGCCCAGCTATGTGGACTGAATTCAATCAGAAAAAATTTTTTTCTAGTTGAGTAAACTGCAAACAACTGACATGGAATACACATAATATACTAAATTTCAAAAATTGGCTAATATATATTTCAGGAAAACAGATTATATCTTGCTCACATCACTGAAATAGAAGAATTATCAGACCAGAATAGAAAAAACAAAACAAAACAAAACAAACAAACAAAAAAAAACCACAAAAAACAAAACACAAAACAAACAAAAAATCCAGAAGAAATCCACTTTGAAACTTTTGAAAACTTAGTTTTGACTTGGACTAATTGCTGCAAGAGTAAAGGGCTTACCTGTTTTAATTCGAGATTATGTTTTATATATGTGGGTATTTATAGATTTGTGAAGGTGTTTCAATTAGTAATTTCCTTCACTTTTCTCATTTTTTTCTTACTCAACTTTAAGGTATGAAAAAAATTAAAACTACTAAATAACATTCTTCAGAGCAGTTTACCAAATACTTGACCAGTCTCGTAAATTGTCTGAACTAGTTCTTGTTGAGCAATATCCTCCCCCGCCCTGTAGCTCTTGTGGGTGACCCTGAATGATGTATGTTGATTTAGATCCATCAATTTCTGTAGAGATAATAGATTTTCCTATGCAGTCTTGACCTTCCTCTTTCTAAAGTAACTTTACACCTTGTTTGCTTTTTAACCATAGCTCACAAAAATAAAATAAAATTATATCCCTTTTACTTCTGAATGACAATATGATGTGATGCAAAGTGCTATCAGACAGCCTAGATATCGCAGGTATTAGATGATGCCCTAAAGGTCTTCAGTGTTTTCAGTATCGAAATACACTGCTAAAAGTAAAGCCTGGATCACAGGAAGTATTACTGCTGTCTTAAAATGGGAGAAATTCTTTAATATTAATCTTTATGGCAATACCACACCAGCAGTATGAAAAGAGACTATGCTTGGATGTGTTACTTTGCAGATGAAACAAAACTAGCAAAACCATGTACTTAATAAACCTCCAATTTTGAATTGCTCTGGAATAAATAGATTTTTTTAATAGCTTCTGAATAACTTCAGTGTTAGTGTAGTGTTTAACTATGATCTAAGATTATTTCTGAGATAAAGTATCTCAACTCTAGTAGTTGTATTCAGAGATATTTTTTAAAGATCTGAGTACTTGAGCAATTCACAATAACTTCAAATTGTTTAAATCTGAACATTAGGTGTAGCTTGGTGAGATTTAACCATAGACACTAGACACAGACAAGACCTATGTGTGATTCAATGCACATCTCTACCAGGAATTATTATTTCTAATGACATTTTCCTCATTTTTTTCCCAGTAAGTGATGAATGACCAAAACACCTGGGGCACGACTACTTGTCTAGGAAGTGCTTTATACAGTCCAAAGTACTGTCACAATTCTCCCCTTATATTTTTTCATTTTTCAATTAATAACTTTTCATCCAAGTGACCAACTGGATCAGTGTTTCTTTTCTTCACTTTTCCCATATCCACTTCCAGTCATGTTCTATCACTATCTTCTCTTAATTTAGCTCATACTTTTTTCTGTACCATTATGGCTGTATCCAACCAGAATTTGTTATCAGGGTCAGTTACGTCAAAGTAACTTCTTGCTCTCCATAGTCAGGAAAAAAAAAAAAAAAAAAAAAAA
>NW_009953947.1:505857-510436 GCF_000747805.2 Chaetura pelagica
GATAAAATAAATTTCTTCTTCCCAAAGTCGAAAAAAAAAAAAAAAAAAAAAAAAAAAAAAAAGGAGAAGGGAAGGTAGGAAAAAAAAGTTTAAATTAGGGAATTAAACTACTGCAATGTTGTTAAGCATTACTATTTTATAATCTCCCTAGTTTCACTAGTTCCATCAATTAGATATACACTATCTATGTTCTCTCATCAACACAAAAACATTTTTGTGGTATAGTATTAACATATTGCTCCTCTTGTCTATCAGTTACACCTACTCTATTTGAGAAATAAAACCAAGTATGAATTACAAAAGCAAGAACTACAGTTACACCTAAAATTCCAGTATTAGAAAGTCCCATCTTAATAAGGGTTTGAAGAATAGCCTCTCAGAGTGAAATTTAACAAAGTACCACTTGAGTTCAAAAAGGAAGTGTGTAGTATTTCATTAGCCTGGATGACAACATAATATTCATAGTTTTTAAAGTCAACATGGTTCTCTAATTCAATACAGATGCTTGTAACAAGTCACTCAGTGTTTGAGTGACACAATTAACATTTTGCTGGTTAGCTAAAAATTTAATAATTGCTTCACTTATTCATCATGGGCTGATGCATACAGAAATAATTCCTGATTTAAACTTGACCTTTCCTTTCAGTCATCAGTCATTTGTATTGCAGAGCCAAGTGTATCATAAACATGGCTTTCATTTTGGATATAAATGTGTGAAGTCAGGCTATAGGACTCTCATTGAGAATGTTTATTTCTTCAAATATGCATTAACTGTCGAAGTGTCACAGGCACTTTTGTAGCATGTGTTGCAATGATTGAGAAAACGAGTCTATCACTTCTCAGAAAATCAGAAAGATTCAGACCACCTAGATTCCATCTGTGCTGGGACTTAACACAGAATGGAAGGTCAGAAATATTTAAGGTATACTTTGTACTTCTGGTGATACCTAGGGGCTAATACTGTCATTTTGACAAACAATTCTGCTTCCTTCTGTCAGAGGTGCAACCACTGTGTGGGACAACTCTTAGGTGTGTTTGCAGTTATTTCTTCACTTATTAATTGTTTGACAGAATGGGTTCCTGGAGAATAAAACAAGATATAGACCCACCCCCTCCTACCCTTGAGGCAATCCATTTCACTGAGCCATAAAACTGGTCTTTTCTCTGTTTGCTCTTTCCTATCCACAACAATATTGCCTCCTGACAATGGCCCAACATCAGACACTTTGAAAATGAGATATTGGCATTTTCATCCTTGGAACAGAACAATTGTCTATGGATATGGGTGGAAACCAGGATGGTGTTCTGAGCTGTGGCACAAGGCACAGGATATGTTTCCAGCCATCCAGCACTTGTTTCCACCACTATAAACACTTAGCTCTTAACCCTGGCAGGTCTGAGACAATGTAATATAGTCAATTTGCCAATAATTCTGAATTATGAAGGAAAGGTCAGTCTATAAAGGCCTGATTCAGGTATTGAGAATTATGAAGAGAAGAACTCAGGCCTGTTATGTGTGTATCTATGTATTTTTTTAACTAATTATAACTGAGTCAACATTCTGCTGCAGTCTCCTCACTGAGATCTTTAAATACACAAAACAGTCAGAGAGAGATAGCAGGACCTTGAATCATTCTACATAACCAGCAGACAGAGGAGAGATGGATGCTGAATAAATTTTATGCCTAGGTTAATCCAGTTGGAATGAGATAATAATCTGGACACTTAAAATAATCTAACTGAACGTGAGTTTTAATTAAATATTTGTATTCCATGCATGTCCTTTTAAAATTGATGTATGAGTTTGAGGCCTACATAAAAGTAGAATTTTAATCAAACATCAAAGTCCTTCCTTATAGTGTCCAAATATGTATGCTTTTAATGTATGGTGGGAATTTGGGAAATTTTTCTAGTTCTTTCCAACAATACTACACATTAAAGTTCAGCAGAGAAGTGAAGAAAGATCCCCCTTAATGAGGCTGTAGATACAAAAATAGCAAGGAATATTATCCCAACTGAATTACCCAAACAGATTCAAATTGCCCAATTTAAAACATGTCGAGAAGTCAAGTTTAACATCTCCTGTACTCTTGAAAACAGTGCAATGAGATTTCTCAATGATCAAAGGTGCCTGACTTAATTTTAATGACTTATTCATAGTATGCTGTGCCCCAGCACCATTCTAGGTCAGATAAAGTATCAGTTCACAAAGAAGGCTTCAACAACTAAATTGCTAATGCTACCTCTTAATCATTTAGATCTTCTTTCCAGAAATACACCAGTCTAAGAAATATTTAGCTTGAAATTCAATGATTATGATAAATGATCTGTTTAGAAACCTCATGCCTCATGATCTGAGAATTCACAATACTTACTCCATTCTATACAGTGGTGTAGTCAGATCGAGAAAACAGAAATAAGCATGCATATGTATCAACAGAAGATATTCTACACAGCTCCTCTCCACCCCTCAACTCTTCTCCCATACTTACCTCTTTCCTATCAGGTTTCCTATCAAGTTATCAGTTGCACTTATATAACTGTGCAGAAAAAGGAAGTCAAACTTACATTTAGAAGGAACTCTATCAAACATGTTATTGTTTCTGTTCGAATAATAACCTGACATTTATTTTAAAGGAAGACAGGTAACACATGTGATTGGATAGACCTACAAGTTGGGACAATATTGTTAACAGTTTCCAGTATGAGGTGTCAACAAAAGCACTTCTGTTATAATTGAATCTGAATACATATTTAGCAGCTTTTAGTTGGTAAAATGTTAATGGCTTGTGAAATGCCATTTCTTTGTAATCAGGTTTCTCATTTTGTCATCAATTGCCTGTCATTAGTACAACTTAATACCAAAGGAATATACTTTGCAGTAAAGACTGCACATGAGACTACCAAAGACTGAAAATATTTTGTTTAAGATAATTCTGTTCCATTCAGTGAAATTAAGAAGAATCTATATTGTTTTAAACATAAATTAGAATTACTTTTTATTTTCAGTCTGGAGTGTCCAGTGGAGAAGTTACTTTCATGATCCCTGGCAATTCAACAACTGCATTTGGCCTGAAGGCAGTTGAAGCAGTATTTGTGTGGAGAGTTAACAAGCCACAGGGGACCTGGAACATGAGCAAAGGCATAACCATCACAACAAGCCCATGTTTTCTTACAGCTTGCTTGCTGTTGTAAGGTCATAGGCTGTAAAGATGTGGTTACTGAGAATAATTAGTCATGAAAACAGCATAACCCAGTAGGGATTTACAATACATTAATCAAGTCGTTTTTATTTGTTTAAAAGAAGCTGTCTTGAAAGAAATTACTAATAGCATTCTAGTGGCATAAGTCCATGTTTGGGAGAATCTCTATAAAATGCATGATGCTCACTAAATTCACTTAGAGGACACAACAGTCCAAATGTGAGAACAGTATGGATGAACTCAGAGCTTCAGACACTTCCTTTCAGTCAGGAAAACAAACACACAAAGCAAAAGAAATTATACTGAGTTCCTCTGAAAGCCAGTAACCTTTCTGGATACATTTTTTTTCATGGGGTGGTATCCACTGCAAAAGCAATGCAGAATTCATCTACAAAACATAACAGCTGATTAAAGCTCAACCAGGATTTAAAGTCAGTAACCCTTTGGGATATCTGTGTAACTGTACTGCTAATGGAGTGCCACTGAGGTACCTAGTCCAAGATGATTCACTAACATTAACACCTACATTAAACAAGACTGAATAAAGAGGCCTCAACTGCTTTTATTTTAAGAAGGGAGGCCTTGGAAAAAAAAACAGAAGTTGTTACCAAGCAGCAGCCTGACACTTGTTCTATATCTCAGGGAGATTCCTGGGGTGGAAATATTGTCATAGCAAAGACAGCAATAGAGCAATGGTTTCTACAGTTAGTAGGGCAGCTATTACAACAGCTAGGAAACAACAGCTGGGCTGAAAATATCTATTCAAAGCATGATATAGAACTGCTGCATTTAACATTAAGATATTATAATCAATCAGAGGAAATGTTTGGAAGGGTCACTTGGTTGGTTCCCAAAGCAGTAGATTTAGTTAATCTTTGTTCTCTGTAATAGTTCTGTATGTTCAAATACCTTTCTTTTTGAACAATTCATAAGCTGAGCCACAGACACATTTTACTGAACAAAGATACACGCCAGCCCAAAGGGTAACACCTGTGAATAACTTTTGAAAGAACTTTTCAATGGAATGAAAAAGTGAGTTGAAAGAAACATCACAAATAACTTCAGATAAATTAAGATTAGTCAGCAGGAGACCAGAAAACAAATGTTCAAAACACTGAGGACAGGGGAAAAACCAGTGTCATGATCCGTGACCTATTATATCTCCTTTTTGGAGTGTATTAAGCTTATCAGGATTTGCTGAGAGATCCACACGTGGGTATCGCCTCACACAGAGGAGACAGGGGCTTATGCCCTGACTTTTTCGAGTGAATAACTTGCTCAGTGCTTACTAATATTTCTAAAGAAATGCACGGTTTATTGTGGGGAAAACAAAGCAATTTGGGGCAGGAGGTTCAAAAGGAGTGATTACAACACAT
>NW_009953947.1:510704-575229 GCF_000747805.2 Chaetura pelagica
GGGACTTTGGGACTGCGGCTTGGGCAGCAGCGGCGGCGAGCGGGCAGGCAGCAGCGGAGGCGGGCGGGCAGCGGCAGCGCGGCTATGTGTGGAGAGGACTGCCCTGAACATGAGGAGGGAACGAGAGAGCGAGGGGCGTGCTGCGCTGCCTCTTCTATGGGGTTTTCTGCGCTCCCGATTGGCCGGTTTTGTACTTCCAGGCTTTTCAGCCAATCAGACGGGACCTAGTCCCGCCCCTGCTTCTGGCCGCACCTCCTCCCCCGTAGCAGCTGCTCCCCCACACAGAGGGTTCAGCGCCACGTGGAGACGCCATTTTAAGTCAGTTTTATCTGCTGGCTTAAAGGACATTTCATGTTCGTGTAAGGAAATACCTGGTCCTTCACAACCAGCCTCATGGTGAAGAATTTCTTCCTAATACCTGACCTAAACCTTCTCTTTCTCAGTTTAAAACCATTTCCCATTATTCTATCACAACACTGTTGAAAAGCCTCTCCCCATCTTCCTATAGCCTCCCTTTAGGTATTGGAAGACCACTATAAGGTCTCCCCAGACCATTCTCTTCTCCAGGCTGAACACCCTCAACTCTCTCAGCCTGTCTTCATAGCAGAGGTGCTCCAGGCCTTTGATAATCTTTGTGGACCTTCTCTGGACCCTTTCCATGAGCTCCATATATCTCTGTTTTCTATTTATCTAAGGTTAAATGAAGCCAAGATCAGGGTTTTAACTGTGTACAGGGCTTGTAAACGTATCAATACTGTGTTGGAGGTGCAAGATTTTATCCCAATCAAATATTTTCCTGTATCACGGGTAAGAGTTATAGCACTGCCTTGGGCAAATGCATGTTCAAAAGGTTTTCAGCTGTGTAGAAGAAAGTACGTTTAGGCTGAGAATCTTTGCTGTTAGCCAAGCTCCAAGTATCAGTAGCAAGGACTAGCTTACACAAAAGAGAAAGAGATCGTATGACAAGAGAGTTGTTCTTTGTCATTCTTAGCAGGACAATTCAACACAGATGAAAATCAAAAGGATTAGAAGAGCTAACCAGGCCATGAAGACAAACACAATCATTTGTATCCTAGAAATAAGAATTCTATCCTCTTGTATTGTTATAAATTATTGAATATGGCACTACCTACCAAGGATGGAGAATTAGTAATATGCTCTAATAATAGATTATTAAAATGGCCAAATGATAAAATCCTTTATTTTTAACTGTAAAGCCATCTAAAAAATACAATAGGAAATACTTTATCCGCAAGTTTTTGCAATCTTGTGTTAATTCTGTACAATATTAAATACAGAAGCCTGTGATATTTTGAATATTTCTTTAAATTATTAGCACACAGTAATAATAGTAGGGATATATTGATAAACAAAACACAAGTATTATTTATTTCTGAATGTATTAAAATTATTTCTGTCTTCAAGCATTTTGATCTCTAGAAAGACTTAAAGGAAAGGAAAAGACAGAAGTCAGAGATGAAGGTTTTTGTTGAGGGCATGAAACAAAGTGGACAAGAGGATACGTAACTTCAGTACGTGGAAAAAAACCCTAAGAAAATACAATTCAACTGAATAGCTCAGACTTTTTAAAAGTTTAATATAGCATTAAATCAAACTGTTAGAGAAAGGAAAAATCTGTTCTGATTCATTTACAATCAGAAGTCCAGTGGAACATACATTACATACAAACTCCTCCTGGTACTCTGAGCTTCCATATTATTGCAAAAAGTATTCAACATCTACCTTTGCAGTAATGCTGGGAGTACTTGTAGAATATTTTTTTCTCTTGTAAAGATGACTAATAATACCAATTTTCTTCTTTAATTCTAGGAAGTATTGTAACTGTAAGGTAATTACCATGTGCTTAGTAATATTGATTCATCCCATTAGAGTAATAGAAGCTGTAGTGGTTAAATATTATTCATTTTGGTGTCTCTTAAAAATGAAAGCCTCGTGGGTATATCTGAGTTCATGATGTAAATTGAATACCTAAAGCAAAAGATCTTAAATGCTTCAGATAAAAGTCCATTAGGCTTGCAGAGACTTATTCATCAGTATTCATAATTCACAGGAATTGATTGTTAGAAAGCTAATTAAATGCTTCTTATCTTTATACAATATGGATTTACTAAAAGGCTAACAGAGGCTGGATATGCCTAACTTGCAGCAATTTATTCAAGGAGCTTTACCATTGCTATTATACAACATATTATAGCATTCAGTTACAGTACAGTGATATCTCCAAGCAGTTCAACAGAAGAGAAGTTATGAGAAATAAAGCTCTTTTGAAATGTAGTGGAGCAAATAGAGTTCAAGTTGAGAAGTAGTGAAGGAAGGAGTAAGCAGTAGTAATCTTAGATAAGTGACAATGACACTACCAGTCTCCAACTTCATTAAAAAGCATTTTGTGGAATAAAGAAGAGATTTCAGTAAAGCTTCAGTGAATTTTTATGACTGTAATTCAGTTCCCAGAGCTTAACTTAGGGGTGTCACTATTTCCATCATAAACCTCAGTTTTAAAGGAAGTATAACAAAATAAACAAAACTCTGGGGTTTTGCACAAAACATTGTCACATAAGAATTCATCTTGGGAATCCTTTCTTACAATTTTTTTTGGGAAAAAAGTACATTTTCTCAACAAATGTGGTGAACTTGGTTATTTTGTTTGTTTGTTTGGGTTTTTTGATTTTTATTTTGTTTCGTTTTGTTTTGTTTTATGTGTATGACTAATTTCGAGTACACTTTGGTTTCCAGTAAGGAAAGATCTAAAATAAACTTGATAGTGGGATAAGCCTGAGCATCCACTGTTTGGAAATCAGCCTTTACAAGAATGCTGACACTGAGAACTTAAGACCAGATAAATTCCGAACAGTTCAGACAGCAATTTTTATTAAAGATGGCCTATTTGCCAATATGAAGAAAATGTGTTATGTATGCATTTCTTATCAGTGCATGACCCCACATAAAAGACACAGCAATGAAATGACTAAGAATTAAGAGCAGAATGTGACTGCATTGACTAAGTTCGTATCAGCAGCCTGAAAACTAGTAGTGCAATAAGATTAAGAAGGAGGATATGATGGCTAGGTTCATTGGATTAGAGATAAGTGTATAATCCAAAAGAATAATTTTGTTTATTTATCATATTTTACAGAAAAATTAAATCTTGTGCTACAACCATATCAAATTAACCAGGAAGCAATGGGTTGATGAATAGAAGGACTCATTTTTCCACCACTAATGTTGTATTACACTGCCACATTGGAAATTATCTGTACTCTGAGATGACCTGCAAATTTACCTGCAGCAGCTAAGGCAGAGCTAGGGGAAACATAAGAAAAGTGCATCTGCATTTCATGAGGGAGACATCATCTAATCACATAATCCATAATTCTTCAGTGTAAGGGTAGTGAGACACTGGAACAGGCTTCCCAGAGATGTTGTGGGGGCTCCATCCCTGGAGGTGTTTAAAGGCAGGTTGGATGGGGCTCTGAGCAGCCTGTTCTTGTGGGAGGTGTCCCTGCCCATGCAGGGGAGTTCAAACTCAATGACCTTTAAGGTTCCTTCCAACTCCAAACATTCTGTGATTTTATTCCATTACTACAGTTTTCAAATGCTGTGTATGTGTCACTCTTAGTGACATCGAGACTGAATCTGTCCTTAATAATATTAAGATTCTTCTGTCTTGCTTTTATAGTTCTAGTGCTCTTTGTGAGAAATGCTGGGATTGTAGCATCAGTTCCTTTCTACTATCTTCTGCCTAAATGATTCACCTGCCTTAAATAACCTATGTTATTAAACCTTATAGAGTTTATTTCATCACTTTTATTTGGTTTGTATATGAAACTACTGCAGGTGGTGCAAGATAATTTGGACTGCAGTTCATCTGTTGCATTAGTTATCATGTTATCTTTGCAAGAACTTCTCCAAAAAAAATCTCTTTAATTTTCTTCCAGCTGAACAATGCCGTGTGGCCTGAAAATAGGCTGAAGCAGCAAGTAGAGGTGTACAGCAGAATCCTGAAATTTTCAGATCTTGGTTTACCGGTCATCCACATTAATCTACAGCACAGCTTGCTAGTTAAATACCCAGAAAATACTAAGCTAGTTTAAAATGGAATGTTTAATGACAGTAGAAAGGAAATATATATATACATAAGGGCTATACATTTGAGGAGGGCAAAATACAGTCTAGGCAGGACCAAAATTACCTGGGTAAAACAAGTTTGAAAATGTATTGTGTAATTCTCAGGATAGTGAAATCAGGAAGTATTCACAGCATCAGGAGTATTCAGTAACAATTCAGTGGATGCATCTCACCACATAGTGGCTTTAACAGGTAAGAGTTTACTAGAAAATAAGCTGATGGTGGCATTGGAGAGAAAATAAACAACATGAAATTATTATAATGATGCATTGAGTGGGATCTGGAGATAGGCACAAGTGGCACAACGGTCAGAACTGAGTAGTCAGGTGACTAGCTATGAAAGAAATTCAATTTAATGGAGCAGTTCTTTCAATATTTGTTCAAAGGTAACTTTTTTCTTTACAGAGGGACATATACTGATGTGAATTTGAAATGCAAATTGATGAGAACAAAAGTAAAAAGCTGGTAATGAGGAGGACAAAGGAGATATCAAAACTCACTTTGATACAAAGTAATACTTTTCATGGAGTATTATAAATCATTATAAATATAATCTCCTCAGGGATTTAGGTGAGGTGTCACATAATAATGTGATAGTGGAGGAACGCATTACTTTGTCTTTGTAGCTAAGGTGGAGTGATGACAGAAATACATTCCAGCCCACTCTGAATTACTAATAGAATTGCACAGACACTGAGTCAAACTACAGGAAGTGATTATTATCCTTATGTAGCATTACTGATATTATACTAAGACTGTTATATGAAACATGAAATATGCTGTTAATGCTGTAGTGCAAAACATGAAATAATAAGTATTCTGTTAGAAACACGGGTTTGTAATTCCATTAGATGTTTAAGAGGAGTGGATGCTATAAGAGTATTCAAGAGAAAAAAATATAAGAATGAAAATATATCAAGCTTAGGCAACTCATAATGAATATATATAATATTTACCTTTATGTATTTAATGAACTATATATGAAATAGAATTATTTTTGCAATTAAAAAGTAAAAAGAATGAGAAATTACATTAAGCCATGAGAACTGTATGTGTTGAGGACTAATACACTCCTGAAAAGAGAAATGCAAATAGTATCACTAAGTATTATTCACCACTCCATTTTAAAATATGGGCTCTGGGAGAAACACAGAGAATACAAGTCAACTGACTGAGCTGAATGTCTTGAATTTATTGAGCTCTTCATGCATGCCTGTGATTTTTAAAAACATTTTTATTGTATTTTGTAGTTTTTTGTGGGCTTCTTCCCCCCAATTTCATGTTTCTGTTCAGCTATATTTAACCTCCATAAATCTGAGATGTAAAACTGGGGTTATATGAGAAAGTTCTGTTTAGTTTTCCCATAGAGCTTTGAAACCCAGTTCATGATCCTTTATGAAAACCCATCAGCATTCAGAGGAGCCACAACCTGGCCTGGTTTTCAAGGGCACCGTGGGGCACTACAAGGGCTGGCAGGTCCCTGGGCTGGGCATGGTGAGGGCTCCCCTGGGGGAGTAGCAGGGCAGGACCTCACTTAGCTTTTTTTCTTTACAGCTTTCTTCAAGGCCACATGTGCTACTCCGCAGTTGGCTGGGTGCCCCTTTAGTCGCAGGAGACGTCCTCAGATCCTGAGAAGATCCAGGAGAGATACTCTGGAACCTTAGTCATACTTCCCTTTTTTCTTACTGTAACACATCACCAGGGCCCACAACTTTGTTAGACACATTGCTAACCAAACGCTTTCTCGTTATCTTGCCAATATTCTCTACATAAGACATGGTCAAAGAGAGATATTTAGGCCTGAGTTTACACATCTCCTTTTGATCCTGTTCTCTCTCATGTGAAGCAGCCTGAAGTTCACTGAGCCACAAACAGAAAGAGTAACTCACACTTTTAAACCCAGTTGTTAAAACACTCCACTAGAATAGAAGACTTCTGTTCCCATCTTCATCTCAGCACTCATATATTTTCATATAAGGAACAGGCTTTGGATTAAATATTTATCCAGCCATTAGAGTAAGAACTCAAAACTCTGCATTCCACTGCTGGAAGAATAGCCCTAGCACTGCAGGATTGTAGTTGCTCTCTTTCTGATGTACATCTTTCTTTCAGGTCTTCAATTCCAAAAATAAATTATTAACAGACACTGAACCAACCCCTAAGATTTGTTGAACCCCCAAGGTTTTCTACATACTCTAAAGTTATGCACATAGGCTATTCTCATAGAAGATATTCACAAGAAAACTGCCACAGCTGATGCATTTTTTTTTTCCCATCTTCTCCCAGCAAACTGGAAAAGTCAGGTTTCCTCTTTATGTTGCTCTGGCCCTGGCAACCCTATATTTGACCTCATCTTCAACATAAAAGATGAACAGCATCCACAATAACCTTCAAATGTGCTCTGTTTACAAAGATATATCACTTTTCTATGATTTAGACCACCAATGGGCTTTATTTTGACCTACTATTAATCAAATGTTCTCTATGTTGCAAGGCCTTATATCAGGCCCTAATGAAACCTCTGTGGAAATTAGGCTTGTCCCCTGTCTATGAACAAAGCAGAAGCTGAGCAGAAATGCATTATCTACACATTCACATACCTCATAAGGAAGAGCTACATGATGCTTTTGGTGGTCTCTAGGGCATCAGTTGCTACATTCTGTTTCTAACTGAATTTAAGAAAAATGTTTAAATATTTTGCCCTGAGTAGCCTTTGAATAAATGAAACCAAAGCTTCCAAAATTTTACTATTTCTTTCTTTTCATTTTGTAATTAAAATCCTGATGTACAGAATCATAGATTCACAGAATGTTAGGGGTTGGAAGGGACCTCTAAAGATCATCTAGTTCAACCCTCCTGCCAGAGCAAGACCACCTAGGGCAGGTCACACAGGAACACATCCAGACACTTCTTGAAAAAGAGAAAGAGACTACACAACCTCTCTGGGCAGCCTGTTCCTGTAGTGACATTGCCTTTTCTCTAGTCCTCTCCTGTTTGTCATGATCTTTCAAAAATTATGGAATAGTAGGGCAACAACATCAGCCAGGTCACTCAACGCTCATAAATGCATCCCATCAAGACCCATGGATTTAGGAAGAATAAAAATTATAATTTCTGACATATGTCTAACAGGTTTATATAAACAAGATCACTAAGTTTTTAATATGAGTACAAAATGACATTAAGCAGATGAAGTGTAGTAAGATGTCCTTTTAATTTTTCCATTGTAAAATTTTAGCATTTCTTGAGTAAATTAAGTCTTCAACAGAAACTTAGATTCTTCTAGTTCAGTGTGTTGGTTGCCTCTACTTATTCTTCCTTTTAATGGAAATTACTTCACATTTGTCAGTATTACATTTCCTTTGCCATCTGTCATTATCCCATTTAAGAAGCAGGTGCCTGAGTCCTTTGAAGCTTGTTTGTTGAAGGGTCAGTAGCCCTGTGTTTCAGTCCCCTTCCACCTCCCTACTTACTTGGACATGAAAGCTAAATAATTAATCAAGATTAAAAGCTGTAGAGGACCAAAAAAGCTATGGTGTGCTCAACAGGACAGCACTTAATTCCTTTCCACACATAATAATAATGTCTTCTGAATAGATCCTTGTGTGTGCTCTTTTTTTTTTTAACATCTTTCTTGTATCTTCTTAGCTAAGGCAAAGCTTTGTGACTTTTGATTTCTATGTGAATCAGTGACAGGGCATCTGAAAGTTCAAATTAATTATCCACTTCAGCACAACTGCTACTACTCACTTTCTGTAACCTAACTGATGAATGGCTGCAAATGGTTCTTGGTGGATTACAACAGGATTTATGGATGCACACAGGTGGGGAGAGGCACATGTTGCCTTCTATGCACTGGTCTGCAGCAACTGTAATGTATTCTGTACTCAGAATAAGCTTAAAGAACAAGTAAAATGGGACAAAATTACTTAACTCAACTTCTGAGTCAAGTATTTCTGAGCTTAAGCTGGCAAAATACAACTTTATGGTAATTTTGTTGAAGCATCCCTTGTGGCTTTTTTATTTCCAATATCTATTCTCAGTAAAGATAAACAAACTGCTGAAATACACTTTTTATGAATAAGTAAAAACGTTCAGATTTCATTTCTGTAAAAATCTTAACTTGACACATATTAAAAAAAATCTTCCTTACATTTCAAAATGGTGTACCAAAACCAGCTTGCTTTATCCAATATTTTTTACTTCTGAGGTTATAGACTTCCTTAAAGTGGAATCTAATTACACACTAATGACTATACTAATGTGTAAGATCATATATAAAATCCATATTAATATATTAAAATAAATAAAATCTGTGTGAACGTACGCTGCATCAGAATCCTGATACTGTACATAAAAGGATAGCTTGAAGATTTAATAGATTTAATGCAAAAGAGCATCTCAGTGCCTAGTTGCATAAACTAAGTCAGCACACTTTGTCCACATGGGTGCATTCCTCTGATATTTTGGCTGAGTTTCTGTTACTAAAATGCCTTCCAGATGCCATAAATGATGTTAAAGATCTAATCCAAGTTTTGAATACCTAAACTGGAAAAAAAAGGAAGAAGAAACAAGTTCTCTAAGGACTGGGGTAATCATTTGAGGACAATGTTTAAAAACTGTCTGACATTTATACTTACTGAGAAACGAAGTCCAAAAAGCAAAAGACCTGCTTTATTAGGATTTTAGGATGCTTGGATATGTGTTTATACTCTTTTGTGAATGAATAGTCCTACTCAGTGGAAACCAGACATCCTGTAACTTGGATTTGTACAAATAATAAAAGTAAATAATGTTAGTCACATTTCTTTATAATGGGAATGAAATAAAGAACAGAAGATTTTTACCTTTTTATTTAAAATAAATGCAATACTGTACTGTATTATTTTCACTCTTAGGAGCTGCATTTAGAGCTAAGCTTTAGCAGCGTGTTGGGCTGATAATGCTGTCATATTTCAAGTGGTATTGTCAGATAACTATAAGGCTGATGCTGACTCTTGGAAAATGACAAGTAACCCCAGATCTATTTATTCTCAAATGAAGTCAAAACAATATATATTAAATATATTTCCAGACAATGTAAACACTTATCCAGGCAAATTAGACCATGAAAGCATGCTACAATATTTCTGTACATTAATTGAAGCTGTGCTTCTTGTATGAAACAGTAATATTTTTGTGAACAAGCATTACTCTGAAAACATTTTCCTGTGCTTAGAGTGAACTGTGGACTGAGAGTGTATTTGAAAATGTCCTGTATTGTACTGATGAATTAAATCTCTGTAGTAAGGTCCTACTTAAAAGCTGTTTACTGAAAACTATTTAATATATTTTATCGTAAGTTAAATTTTAAGACATTAGAAATGTTTCAAGAAATTAAATCTTTTATTTCATTATTGTCGTAGAACACAGTCATCCTTCCTATGCATGATCATAATGGCTACATGTAAGGTTACATTCCCTTTTATTGAACACGTGGGAAAATACTGCTTTCTGTCCTAATAGTAAAAGACTGCAGACCACACAGATTCAATTCTACCAGATTGACTTGGGTCACACATGGTATAAACAAGCAGAATCTGTATGGAAATCTTAATATTTGAGCTTCTGTAAGTAAAGCAATGGATCAGATGGCGCCACTTAGTATTTTACATCAGGCCAGGTAAACAAAGGGAGATATATGGTTTCAGTATTCTTATTTTGTCAAAAGGACATTAGAGCTGCAGAAAAGATAAACTGATGATACATATCTGCTTGTTTAATGAAAAGTACTTGAAATGTTTAGTATAGAAGGGGACCGGAAGCCTATTATTTTGTTGCAGTTTGATTCACCCAAGCATGATATTTATTTAGGACATCTATCCTTCTTGCCTCATACTTCTCTGTGACTCTCTTCTCTGTGCAAAAGTGACTTTAAGTTTCTTTGGAGAAATTAAAGTTGAGTCTGAATTGTAGGTCAAGGTTTACACTGAATCACTCCTGACTAGAAACCTATGGAAGGCAGAGGTGTAATGATTCTAAATGCATTCCAAAAAAACTTCCCTTTTACACTCATGTTCCTCCATGGCTGGAAACCAGCCTACCAAACATGAATAAAGTGATAAGGTGAATTACTTGGAACATTAGCTTTGTTCTAGGATTATATCTTTGACTAATACTAGGAAAAGAAAAAGAAAAAAAAATAAGAACAGCTTACTTCAAAGGTATGGGTTGTTTTTTTAAAAAGAAATTTAGTATACATATGCATATTTGCAAATACATTAAATTTTCTTTAAATCTACTAAAATCCACAGGCCAAATGTGCACATTTTCATCATTTCCTTCACATCTTGTTTTTAATAATAGACAAAGACAATACTGAAATTTCTCTAACCAACACTACTCTATTTTTATGTAGCTGTCTACATTTTCCTTTTAATATGTTGTGTATGCATGTCTCAACACCAGTACTTCTCTTTGGCAAATGCAAGGAAGGCCATGTAAAGTCAAAGCTAAAGCTGTTTTTCTTGCACAAGGTACAAGTAGTATCCGTGTAGATATGTGAGCATGACATGACTGAAGAACATGACACGAAGGATTGCAGCACAATCTTAAACCTTAAATCATCATTCTGGATCCGTGCTTCAAAGAATTTAGTGCAGCTCTTAACACTGGCAATGTTGTCTTTGCTTTCATTCGCTCCCTGCAAACAGCTGTTTAATCTAGTTCCATAGTTTTTCTTTTTAAAGAGAGTGTTCATTATGAAGGACAGCATACAATCTCAGAAATCAATTTAATTTAAGATTAAATGGAACATTTTCATTAAGATAGTACTTATAACATTTAAATTAGTGTTTAAGAGACGTGTCCTACAACTCATGTACATCCATCCAGCTTCAGGGTGACAGTTTCTCCTTTTAGAATTTACTTTTTACTAGCTGAACCCTTTTAATACAATATTTTTCAAAACTTAGTACAGGGCTGTATCCCACATCATGTTACTCAAAAGGATAAAGTTAATCTTTTCTTGTCTCGTGTAAGAATTAGCAATTAATCATATCTGTGATTCTTACATTTTATAGAAATTATTACCAAATTTCAATAAACACTGGCCACTGAAGTATATAAAATATATTAAATATTGGTGTTGGCAGTTGAAGAAGCTGTACACTGAAGACTGAACCCTACTCACTTTAAGAAGAAAATATTTTCCTGAAAATAAGATAGAAAAGAATCCCAAACTGTTATAGTTGCACAAGAACAGTCTTCTACCAGGCTTCAGTCTATCTTCTAGAAAGAGATTATTACCTCTACCCAGAGGCAAACTGAGGTGGAAGAGGTTAAATGAAAGTTAAAAGATACACCCTGACTTCCTCTGTCAGGCAAGGGGTAGGATGAAAAGGCATGTCTGAATAAAGGCCTAAGAAAGACTTCTGTGTATAAAGTTTTAGTCAGACCCAGAACTCTTCTGGGACAGTATAGGGAGAAAGAGGGATTGCTTCAGCAATTGCTCCCCAGCCAGAATGACATATATCTTTTTGGTAGCTTCTAGCTGGGAAACACAATGAGAAAAACTCTGAGAGCGAATGTGAAGTACAGCTACAAAGAAACTAGCATTACCTTTTCCATCTCTGTCTCTCTAAATCCAGTAATGGTGGTGTTGATGTTTGGGACTACTGGAAAAGCAATATATTTTCCTCTTTGCCTTACATTTGTTGCTGATGATTTCAGAATAACTAGCAAACTATGTTTCTCTGGCTGATGGCAATCTAAAATCTGGGGAACTTAACCAATTCCCCAGAGGTAAAGGGACCCCTCAGTATGACCTTATGGACTAGTTTCACAGCTAATAGTTCAAGACAGAGTTTGGGATAGTTTTCTTTGACTGACACTAGCTTTAACCTTCACAACAGAAGACAGAACACTGGGTAATATATATAAATATAATATATAGTATATTCTACCAGAAAGGAGTCTTTAAAAGCACAGACAAAACATAAAAAAACCAAACCAAAACAGACAAAGCAACAGCAATAACAACAAAATGAACAATGTCATAATGATCAGATAGATAATAATTCATTAAGCAGATGAAGATATTATACTAGACTTCATAAGAGGAACAAAAACATTTTTCAGAAAACCTTCTGTCTGTTTGCTTCTCAAATAGGGTGATTTCAAAATTCTAAAATGAGGTGGGGGCGAAGGAGGAAGAAGATCCATCACTTTCGTTCTTTTGCTCTCTGCAAAGGTTGCCTTTATTTTTTATTTATTTTTTAATAGAAAGCTGCTTTAGTCAGAGTTGGGTATGATTAAACAGCCCTGTGGCCTTAGTTCACCCTTCAAAATCTGAACTCCTTGAATTCAAGTTCTCTTCAAGGCCTCTTGTCATCTTGTCATAATATCAAGTTTATACTTCCTGGCATAAAACTAAGAAATTCCTCGGAGTGATAATTCCAAAATACTTTATTTTCCACATTAAGTGAGTCATCTGTTAACACTTGAAATCAGTATCTTGAATCCTTTTTACTATTTTGAATTCTTCAGCTCCTCTTTCCATTTCTTAAACCTCTGGTTGAAAACTTTCATTAGCCTTATTTATATTTTTATCATTAGTGGTTGGCACAGCAATGGGAATCCTGTGTTTCATAGGTGCTGAGCCCCAACAGTCTTCACAGATGTCAGCAGATAAGTTAATATGTTTTTTGAAAAAGATCTGGAAACCAGCCTACCAAGTTATTGTGTCAACTCTAGGCACTTATGTTTAAAGTGTAACTGGGGACAATTAAAACTGGACCCTTAAGATGTATAAATAAAATAAGACAGGGAGAACGAATCACAATGTTATAGACAGATTGCATAAAAAATTAGGAAAGCAGATTTTGCTCTGAGATATAAATTGTAACCTAACAAGTGTCACTGTGAAAGTCACAGCATGGGCTGGGAGATAGTGACAGAGAAGGGTGTGCTGACAGGTTTCTGCCTGTAATTTATTTATTTCAAGATGTTCCTACGTGCATGTTATATAGTGTCATTGGAACGGGAGGGGAGAAGAAAACATATTTGTATTTAACTGGCAATTTTTGCAGATATTATGCTTCTGCCCATAAATGAACTGATTATAATCTCATTCTGTGTTCATCATATGATTCCATAATAAAAATTATCTTTATTGTGCATCTAGAACGTCTTCATTATGCAAATGGATAAACTGCTTGCAGCTCTGCTCTTAGATAGAGTTCTAAATTTGGCCAGAGGATACATAGTGGAATCTCACCCGTTCACATATTTTTTTATCTTCCTCTGTCACACACACACACACAAACACGTGAGCAGTTTCTCCTCTCAAAGCAGCAGGGACGATATATGGATTCTATCTGGCTGAAGCTTTTAAAATTACAAAGGAGCAAGCTGAAACCAGCAAACACCATACCTAAATTTGCATACTTAATTGTAAGCTAAAGGTAGTAACACACACATATAGTTATTTCTTGATCAAAGTGAAAGCCGCTAAATGTTAAAGTCCTTGGACTGTTTCTTCATTTCGCTTTGTCTTTACTAGGGTTTACAACAACTTCATTGAGTAATTTAAGCTTATATTTTTGTTCCCAGAGACAGAACAAAAGGATATGAGTATATTTTCATATAGTAGGACTTTTCCAGAAGCTTTCCTAAATGAGATAAATGAAATTAAAGGAATTATTTCTTAATAGTGATGACAATTTTAAACTGACAACAAAATATAACCAAGCCATGGTTGTTTTTCTGAGTGACTGATCCTAATTACTTCTGCTTTTTAGCTTTTAATGTGGTGACTGCCATATTTTCATCATAGTAGCAACTGAATGGTAGTTCAAGAATTCTTTATAAGCATGTTGGTTTAGATTACTACAGCACCTTACTTTGAGCTATGAGAGTACTGTTATTCTGGGGACAAATGGATTTTATTAAGTCTTATGGGATGAAGAATAAACATCTTTTGAAAGCTGTTAGTGAGCAAAAGCAAAAGTGGAAATTACCAAGTGTGGTGAAAAATTTTAAATGGGTGTTTATGGACTTAGATTCATGGACCACTGAAGCTAATAAGAACTTTTCCATGTAATTCCTATTTAACTGAACAAAGGCAGACGAAACAAAGTGATCCCCCTTCCCTTTCTGTGGAACAACACTTACAAAATACTTTCATTTTGTCCTTGCTTGGGGCTTTTAGTTTCAGTGTAATGCAAGACAGGAGTTTCATAGCTAAATATAAATATCAAGATTTAGAGGAGATCACTTAATATTAAGTTCTGTAAATCAGTGCTAAGTGAACTCACCAGCTGAACTGTTCCTAAATATTTTTAAAGTACATTTGAAAAGAAATTATATCCTGCTGGCTATAAAATAATTTGTAGTATCTTACTGTATCATACCTTCTGCTAATGGATCCTGTAGCATAAAACTACTAGTGAAAAAGGTTATAGCTCTGAAGGCAATCAGCCTGAAAGTAGTTCATAAAAAGCTAGAAGAGTGGCAATATTCTCAGCAAGATGAAGAACAGAAAACCACAAGTGCATTCTTTCTGCTTCACTACATTCTACTTCCTTAGTTAGAGTTCTGGATTTGTAACAAAGATAATTAAAAAAAAACAAAAAAAGCCAATTGCCTTTCAAAATACAAGTATTACAGACAGAGACTAAGATTTGTCAACATGCATAGGCATTGGCAACTATTTTTTTTTTTTATTTCCTCAGTATTTTCCTTTTTTCTTCTAAAGCATGGGATGAATCAGGTGTGTAACTCAAAGAAAAATCTCATTCTAGTTATTATTTTTAAGTCGTATACATCAGTTACTAGAATAAGCCAATGGTGTGTAATTTGCTAGGTGTTTAGGCAAAATAATGGATGGTCAGATTGATAGACAAGCAGTTTTGTTTTGATTTATTTTGTTTTGTTTCTCCAGATTATGCATAGGCATTGGCAACTATTTTTTTTTTTATTTCCTCAGTATTTTCCTTTTTTCTTCTAAAGCATGGGATGAATCAGGTGTGTAACTCAAAGAAAAATCTCATTCTAGTTATTATTTTTAAGTCGTATACATCAGTTACTAGAATAAGCCAATGGTGTGTAATTTGCTAGGTGTTTAGGCAAAATAATGGATGGTCAGATTGATAGACAAGCAGTTTTGTTTTGATTTATTTTGTTTTGTTTCTCCAGATTTAGCTAACAAGGTACAAAGCAAAATGAAGACATACTTGAGTTATTTTCTTTGGACTGATTTTCTTAAGACATTTATTTTGCACTGCTTAAGTTAATAGAAGCCCAGATAGTTACATTAGTGGATTTAGGATCAAGTTCTAGTAACAACAACATTTTGTTCTTGGTCATGCCTGCCTTTGGCTGGCAAAGGTGTTTGATGAATAGAAGTTGAGATAAAAAAATCCAAAACAATCATGCACAACAAAACAAAACAAAACAAAACGCACCAGAAAAAAAAAGCCCCTTCATCATCTTACAGCAGCATTGAAATAGAGTTAATTTTGTTTAACAGACCAAAATTTGTATCTTGTTATATTTGTTTTACATTTGAGGGCGTAAAAAAAACAATGCAGCAATTCAAAAAGGTCAACAATATTAAAGGGAAACAGAAGCCTACTGTCCTGTGGTCAGAATAATATCTGTTGATTTGATAAATCTTTATTATTCTAATTTAATGCATTTTAGCAATGTTCTTCCTTATGTAACGAGGTGTTCTATAAAAGTAGTTTTGGTGCATCATAGTCTCTGAGAAGAAGGTTTTAAAAACCTGACTTGAGCATGGGCAGTTTGCAGGTCCTAGTTGTACTCTATTATTTTTTCAGACTATCTTAAGGCCATATACTTAAAACAAGATAATGCTCAATTATTTTTTGTGAGATGAAGCCATTTTCTTAGCACAACAACCCAGGAAACAGTTTTACCATTGCTGCAAACAAGGTGCTATAAGAAATGATTTCTCAAGGAAGAGATCAAACACTGTGATGCCCTAAGTATATTACAGATCATTGCTCTGGCAGACCCAGGTTACTTTAGATAAACATCTCTGCCTAACATGAGATTTGTTCCTGTCTTAAAGAAGTGTTTTATTTACTGTTGGAACAGTTTGTTACTGGAAAAAGGCAAAGCTGAGGCCAGATCATTAATCTGAAGAGACAGCTTTTTTATGGGCCAAAGTCATGGCACCGTTAATTAAAAAAGGAAAAGAAAAAGAAAACAAACAACCACATACATGCAGAAAACTCTGTTGAATATTCTGAGTCTATTTCTGGGCAGACTTTTTGTATTTATATCATCATTAGAAGAATCAAGAGCAAACTCTGACCAGTTTTGTTTCACAGTTCTTACTGTGCTCCTTTATGTCTTCCTTGATGGGGTGAAAGGAAGCTGAAAGGCACAATCTTTTTTTTCTCCAAATCAGTCAACAACACAAACAAGACTTGTTCACGTCCCAGGGCTGATCAAAGAGTCTTCTCCAGCATAGTTTCCAGTGTCACCTGAGAAGATATGAACCATTAATCAGTTTGGTTTGAAATCATCTTATCTTGAGACAATTGAAAAATGGATTACAAATTATAGTTCGACACAGCTCTTGAACATTAACTACATAAGAGGACACAAGGGAAGATAATAGTCTCAAACTTCAGTCCAGCACCCTCGTTGTCACTTAGGGTTTTTGCAGAGGCTCATGACATAATCATGTGAAAAAGACACAGACAGGAGCCTTTGAGACAAAGTCTCTCATTCACCTTTTAGGAGCCTGAACAGGAAGAAGTTGTCATGTAAGAACTGCAGCATGTGGAAAATATGGGAGAGTTTCCATGAAACAGAGAATTTCATGTGAAAAGAGGAGGAATGGATGGAGCAATATACCAAGGAACTACAGCAATTCCAACTTGCTTAAACACTTGTGCTAGGAGAAGAAGAAGAAAAGAAAACTTGTCAACAACATAAATTCCAGGAAGTAGGAATTCAGCTGCCAGCATTAGTGGAAGGTCCAAGTTTTCTTGGCCACAGGTGACTCTCCATATACCAGAAGTTTTCCACAGACAAGCCAAGTGAGGTAGTTGTCTCTGCAGCTATAGATAAGAGGAATCAGCTGGTCGTATGAGACACTGGCTCAGCAAGACAATAAGCAATCATAGGGATGAGGAAGGTTATGACCTTCATTTGTTTTTTTAATCTGCATTTCATGTGCTAAATAGGATACTTTATTTCACAGGTGCCTTGAAGGACCAGAACAGAATTTGCTCTGTCTTTACTCTTTCTGTTTGTTTTCATAATCTGCCTTATCCTGAAGACAACTTTCAGGTACATTTTTTCTTCAATGAACTGTAGAGAGTTTGAGAAGGGTATAGCAGGGAAGAACAACACAAGACTTGGTTACATACCACAGTCTTATGCCTGAGTTGATCTGACCTAGTAAAATTTGACTTTCCTGGTATATTTGGACTGCACTTAATGCATGTTGTCTACAGGAATATGCACCAAACTTCATGAGATTTTTTTTTTTCTCTTTTAAAAAATATTTCAATGAGCAAGAAGTCCCTGGTTTGCAGCATGGGATGATTTATATATTTTACTTTTTGTCAGTGACCTCACTATATGAGACCATTGAAGCTTATATTTTACTATCGGAAAAGATATTCATACTTGATGACAGGAAAGTATTATAGTAAAATATTATAATAAAATATATGCCTGATCTTTCGACTTAATATTTTCTGCCAAGACTCTTAGCTCTGTGGTGGCCTTCTCTATAACTGATGACTGATTAATCAGCAATCACATATAATTAATCAGTTTATCAGTTGATTGAGAAATCTATGTCCTATTTAGAGCAAGGAAAGTAAACAGACGCTTCAGCAAAGGAAGTTACAATACATCAGAAGGGATTGGATGGAGGTATGATTTAGGAACAGAGCAAGGTGAAGTTTCACTGGATGATTGGTGACACAGTAAGGTGTTATAAAATGAAATTCCCTCCTTTCTATAGTATATGTGCTCATACAGGAGAAAACTGCTTCACAGTGCATGAATGGTTTCTCAGTTCACCTGTCATGGCAGAGACCGAAGATCAAAGTTAACAGTGAGCAAAACTGTCAGTTCTCTGGAGATGATATCTGCAATTTTATAATTACTCTTCATTGTCCATGCAAAGCATGCATTCTTTCACTACTTCTACTTTTAGAGTAAATGAGTTGTGCTACACATAAACACAGGAAGAAAACTCCTAGAGAGTTCCTACTGCAAGTACTAAGTTTACTGACAAACATTTAATTTGCTGCTCTAATAATAATTTTAATGTTTTCCAAATTAATATATTTATAAAACTGTAAAAGTGTATTTCATCATCCACTTCATATGTCCCTTCATATTCTTAGTGCCAGGTTTTGTCCACTACTCCTCTAATGTCACAGAAATAATCAGTGTATCATTACTGTTTGGAATTGGAACTGGAAAAGTAATTTGATTTCAAGCAAGTGAGTATTTGTTTACCTAAGATGTCTACTAACATATTCAGCACTGATACTGGTTCATGGTCTTTTTATCAGAAAGGTAAATGAATCTGAATCTTTACCAGATGACTGTCAGCTTTTTTTGTGCTGGTTAACTTAATGTATTTCTATAACGTATCTTTTCTATGAGGATATAGTATTGGATTCAGTCCCTCCAACAGAGAATATAAGTCTATAGTCCTTTTGGTTCATGTTCTTTAATCAGCCCAAGACAGCAGTTTACTTATATTCAACACACATATTGGGGCACTGGAACATAAAAGCCTTGTAAATTCATTGATATTTGTCTCCCGGGGAAGGAACATACATGCAACTAACACTTGGAAAACTTCATGTTTTCCCTACATAAATCCAAAGCAAAAGCTGAAGGTCCCAAGCTTTGCTGAGCATGGGGAATCTCTAGTACCTCTGGATCAGGCTGAGGTACCAAGGTTCCAACTCTCCTTATAAACCTTATAGAAGATTATTTTGTTATAAATAAGGAGCTTAATATTCAGAAAGATATAAAATTATATACTTTTGTGCAATATTACTCTCTTTGGAGATTTGCTTATTCACATGTGGTAAACATTTGATCTAAGAATTTTCCTCACAGCTCAAAATAGCACCTACTTGTACTTCTTCAAACATAGTTATGGGAATAACCTGTAGATTTACCAATTTCTTATTTCCATCTATATTACTTGGAGAGCATTTTGATTAGGCTGTGCTGAGTACTAAATAATGTTAAAGTCCAGATAAGTCCTGGTAAGTCCTTTGACATAAGAATAAACATTTATAATTAACTCTGCTTGCACTTCTCTCACAGATTTTATTCCAGTCAAATCTAAAGAGCTGCAGGTACCCACAGTGTACAGTTCATGTACTGTGTGGACATAATGATCTTGCTGTAGTGAATACAAAACACATTCATCTAATAAATAGCATTTTAAAGCATATAGCGTAAAACAAATACTGATATGGTAGCAAAGCCTGGTTTTTACAGATCACTAGAGATGCTTGAGGTCTTTAGAATTGGAGATTATACAAACAAAAGGAGACCATATATTTTAAATCTGCAAGAAGTTACAAGGCATTTTGCTATAATGTCTTTGAGAGTGAAATTCATAGCTTCTTCATCTCAGTTTTTGGAATATTTTAATATGATTCACACTCCTGCAGCAACTTAGCTAATAGGAGGAAAAAGATTCCCCCTGTTAATGAATGTTTAAGAAATATTTAGCTAAATTCTCAGGATTTACTCCAAGGCTTAAGAACAATGTGCATTTTAGCACAGTATCATACTAACTGTAACATCAAAGGCTCTGGAGATTAATATATAATAATTAATTGACAGTTACAGCCTTACTGTCTGTGACACAGATGGGATTAAAGACATAGACACATCTGGATTAGTTGAATCATTTCTCACTTATAGCCAGGAATTAAGAAGACAACTAACTAAATTAATTTTTGTAGTTTATAAACATCTGGAGTTTCTGACCATTCTAACTGTAAATAATATCTGATCCAAAATATTTCACATTCTGCATAGTCAACTAATATATCCAAAGATCTAAAGAGAATAACTCAGAGATGATAGCAATGAAACACAGCAACATTAGGAAAGAATTAACTGTTTAAGCAAGAAGTGAGCCTAGCTTCCTGTCCATGTCAAGATGTATGTAGTTAAATTACATATATGACAGCTGATAAGACTCATTAAAAATTGTTCACCCAACAGATCTGCACTGTTTCTTAGTAGAAATCTGAGTTTTTGGTATTGAATCTTAACCAAATTCTCCCTGCTGAGTCTTTATTCTCTTCATTTAAGATTGCTGAAGTTTCAGTATCTTCTTCTTTGCCTAGGACATATTCTTCAATGTAGGAGATAAGCTTACTGCAATTAGTTTTGAACTTGTCATGTTCTGTGTTCTCTGACAACTCTCTATCAAGAATATTTAGGATTTTCCAGTTTATGGCAGACACATGACTTGTTTATGGCAAGGATATATTCTTTCCATATTATGCCATGTGTTCTCTTTGGTGATAAATCTTCAGTGAGAGAAAATACTATGGCATATATAGTGGCTCCCTCTAAAAATATATTTGGAAAACCAGGTTTTTGTTTGCAGTTTATTTTCAGCAGGCAAAAAAAAAAAAAAAAAGAAAAAGAAAAAAAGGGTCACAGACATTGTTACTTCAGACAACAAGGGAAAATGGGCACAAGCTGCAGTAAGAGAAATTCTGGTTAGATATTAGGAACATTTCACAATGGGAACGGGTTGTCCACTGCAGATGTGGAAATTTGTATCCTTGTGGATATAATAGAATTCAAAACTTAATTGGATATGTCTCTGAGCAACCTGATCTAACTTTGTAATTGGATCCAACTTTGAAGCTGGTGCTGCTTTGAGGGGGAGAAGTGGGTTTGGACCAGATGACCTAAAGAAATTTCTTCCAAGCTGGATTTCTTTTTGATTATGATTTAGTTAAATTTGTCTTTTATAAGTCACTAATCAATTTCATTCAGTATAATTCAATATTATTTCGATCACGTTTTTGCAATAAAATGTACTTCCTTATAATTAAATTTTAATTTTTATATTGTAGCTCCCACCTCTTCAATAGATGGCAATAATAAAATCTGAACATGAGCTTTTTCATACCAAAGCATGGCTCAGGGTCATTTTTGTAAATTAATGACTGAATTTACAACCTATGGAAATAGACTGTTATCCTTTTTCTGAAGGTAAGTTATGAAGGTAACACAACAAGAACTGTGTCATCATCTGACAGTTGGAACATTAGCTACAATTATTTATCTCTTCAATTAACAACAACAACAAAAAAAAAGTATTGAAATCTTATTCTCCTACAGATTGAAAAGTCTAATAATTATAATATGAAATTATTTCAATAGAATAGTATGTGCTTCAAACTTCAGAAATAGAAATGGGAAATTTCTATCACTGATTACTGTTAAATGCTGTGAATACAGACTTGAGCTGGATAAACCCACAAATTCCTCTATGTGTGTGTTTAGATAAGCACACATATGTTTTTATTTTTGGACAAACAATTCCATTGCTATTTTTCAGTGATGGGATTCACAAAAGTATATTGAAAATTTGAAAGATCATTTTAGCCAAAATCTCCCACTAGAGCTACTGGCCCAGACTCCATTTTTATCAGTACCTACTGATCAATCAAAAATCTGTGTTTTATTTTTTTATCTTTCATCTGAAACAGTGTGAGGAAAGGAGAACAGATTCAATAGCCTAGTATACCTCTCGGTGATCTGCAAATTCAGATTCTTTAAGCAGTTTCCACAAACAGTCCACATTATTTTATTTAATAAATAGAGAAATTCTTCTACTCTTATGTCCACAATATAGTTATATGAAGAAAGTATTTTTAATCACTGTTTTGATTTCCAGGACCATGTAATCTACTTCTGGAGCCAGCAATTTCACTTTTTTTTTTTTTTAAGTTTTTGTGGGTTTTTTACTTTTTCCCTGTATAAACTTCTGACACATTCCTTCTCTTTTCCTAAGTCTGCTTTTAAAGCTTTTCTTTATTCCAGCCTTTGTTTGAGCCATATGTTGATTTAACATATATTGTGCAATTACTTTAAAAAGAAACCCGAAATTCCTCCTCTCTATCTCTGATAACTGCCTGGTATTTAGTATTCCCTCTAGAATTGTATTTCAGTAAACTTAACATATTTGCAGCTGGTTTTTCTGTCTGTATCATTTATGCAGATGAAAAACATAAAAAAATTCGGAGTCATGGCACCTGTTGGACTTCCCTCTGTATTTATTTGCAGATTGGCACATTTCCATATGACATGTAATCTGCTTTCTGTTTCTAAATAATTTCCTTTCTACTGACACATTTGCTCCTGATTAATTCCCTCCCCATCTCTCCTTTCTACATGAGAAAGCACCACTCACAACAAAGACAGAGAAAGGACATGAATAAAAACTTGCGCCCGATTTGCCAGATTTACAATCTCCAGAGGAATTTGCATGAGAAGAGAGTTACTAATCATAAAACTAATTGTGCCTGTATCCAATTTTTTTAAGGTTTGTACTATCATCATTACAATTTTCATCATCAATGTTGTGATTATTGGGGTTTTTACCGTCAATAATTTTTCTACCCTTTCCCTTTCCATAGACCACTATGGTTTATGTAGCCCATCAAGCCTGACTAATTTGAGCAGCAAAACAATTCCATTCCTTGATACATAAAATTATTTTATATAGATGGCTTGCAAAACTTTTTGCCTCTGTCTACAATTCTGTGCACGACAAGCATCAGGACACCTTAAAGACCACTTTGTCTGCCAATCCCATGATATTTAACTGTTGGATGGATCATGGACAACATCCAAAACCAAAACAATCCATGTCTCATTATATCCTTTATCCTATCCTATTTAAAATATGCCCAAGTATTTGCTTTATTTGAGGGTGAGGTTTGGCACTGTTTGGTTTCCTTTGCATCTTTCACAGCTTTTGTGTGTCCTTAAAAGCAAATTCATGAGATTGGGTGGAAGTCTTTCCTACCTGAACTTTAATATTACATTCTCCAAAGAATGATGGACTCTTGTGGGCCTAGCCTGCTCACATGAGAAGTCTGAAGGTGGGATAATGTGCTTGGGAAGTGCCTTGGGCTTCAGAGATAAATGTATGCATAGAATCAGTGCCAGGTAAACAGTATTTCTCATTAGAAGTAGGAAAATTCAGACTTGGAAGAGAAGCATGCTTTCTCACACTTTCTGCCATGCTTTAAGAACTCTTCTTTTTCTAGAAGATCCTACCAAAACACAATGAATCTGGTTAACATGATAGTAAGTAAAGTGGGGAACACTGCATGAATTAAGAAATCAAATATTTTATAACATTTGTGAAAGATGAGAATGACCTGAGAGTGACTCTCAAAAAAGTATTTATACTCAGAAGATATTTTGTTTTGTTTTGTTTTGTTGGGTTTTTGGTTGGTTGGTTGGTTTTGTTTGTTTGCTTGTTTTGTGGGGGTTTTTTTGTTTGGTTTGGTTTGGTTTTGGTTTGGTTTTGTCTGTTTTTTGTTGTTTGTTTTTTTTCTATGCTCCTTGTATTATCTTAGTTTTGCTAGGATCCTGAGTAATTTCACAGATCTTGAGATCTTAACACTACTGTGTAGGACTGAGTTTTCCCAATTTTTCTGCTGGTGCAGAAAACTGTTACCATTTGAGTGCTAACACAACACAAGCACTCCAAAAGGCCAGAAATTATCTGAGCTTTACATTTTAGAGAAATATTTTCAAAAGACTTCCAAACAAGGTGTTGTTTGAACTCCGGTTGATATTTATGAACATGTAAAACTTGTAGGATATTTTAAAGGACAAATTTACACTTTCAACTGTGGACTTTTGTTGGACTTTGCTTTTTTTAATCTATATGCCATATTATGTTTCAGGATGTCTTTTCTCAAACTTCTTTGTAATCAACAGGAGAGATTTTTAAAAAGGTCTTAGTTTATATCTGTTTGTATAAATTCCAGGAAGAAGAAATGTGAGAAACGCGAAGTCCCGATTCTGTTTTAGGCACTTTTTAGATGAGAATTATATTATTAAATTGTATAAATGCTCCTAAACTTTGTATTAACCTTTTAGCTGATTATAGTAACTCTAAAAATGAAAGAAAATATTCTAGTGGATAAATATAAAAGGACAAAACTCCCAGGAGTACATTATATTTGATATACCATCAAATGATGCTGTATGCTTAATAATTTGGTGTCTTAAAACATTCATATTGAGTAAAGATGTGCATAGAATTCAACAAAACTTGGCCCTAGGTAGCCACATGAGAGCAGAGAATTTAATCTGTTCTAATCTGCATCAGCTTTTTCTTACCCTTGTTCATATTATAATAAGAATTAATTTCATATGCAATGAGCTGTTTACTTTGACAGACTCTGTACCAAAAGGTCTTCATCTAAAAATACATCTGAATCTATGGTGCCTTTTAATAGGATGCAAGTAAGATATATAATGTAAAATATTTAGATTCTTCCTAGTGAAAGAGATTTTAAACTGCATCTTCAATAAATTTTGGTTGTACATTTGCCTCATCATGATAAGCAAATATATTTTTTTTAAGTCTGTGTGTGCTTGACTTCATAGAGGTTGCATGGGCTATAAATCAGTACAAGATTCAGGATTTTTATGAGGAATGAGTTTTGTACATTAGAACCTTTTTATATCATTCTATTCTTTGTTGACTATGTGGAATAAAAAAATAATTAGCTTCGGAAAGGCCACTTCCCAATTTTCAAGCAAAGATCTACAATGAGAAATAAAATATTAGACTAGTTTTTTTTCATGCCCACTTATAATGATTGATTTTTTTCTGTACAAAATGGAGTTTAAAACACATTTTATACATTAAAGAAAGAAAAGATTGAAAGATTTGAATGTAGTAAAATAATCCAGTTCTATGAAGTAATTAACAAGGCATTTTTTACAATGAAATAACACCTTTTTTTTTTAAATATGGAAATACATTCCACTTATTTATATAAAATGGACTGGTATTTTTTGCCTATTTCAGATAAACTTAGTCACAACACTAGAAAACATGAAGAACTGAAATAAATTACTTTCTATTCAAGCAGTTATAGTCTTGGCTAACTAGGTTTTATACTGAAACTACTGTAGTTATGTTGCTTTACATCAACTAGGGATCTTGTTCTTATAAACAATTTGGGTCTTGTTCTTACTAATAGTATATATGCTCAGTTTCAAAAGGGACACTCATATACTTGACATGAAACACGTGGAAATATCTGAGATATAAAAATAACAGTAGATAAAATAACTTCAAACTGTGATAAATGTTCAGATTCTGGAAATGTGTTGGAATTCTTTGCACTTCAACAATCTATGCTGTTACATAGGCCATTTCATTCTCTTAAATAGAAGAAAAAATGCAATTGTTGGTCTTTCTGATTAAATAGAAGAATAATTGATTAGATAGAAGAGGTGCTATAGAGGAAAGAAGTGCCACATAAGAAGTGATGACATTGCTGGAGTTACGCTGTGAGATTCTATTCCAATTAAACAAACTGATGTTTTGAACAATTATAATCCAGCCTACACAGAGTAACTGTGGTGGTCTTTAAATATGAAATTATGATTCAAACTTACATTTGCTTACATAGAAACTGGGAATGTGGGCTCTATTATTGACAATACGTTGTAATTGTATGTATAAATTGGTATCAAGCTTTAGCATAAACTTAAGTTAACATTACTTATCATATTGTGTCCACTGTAAAAAGTAAATTCCTGGGTTCTTCTGACATGTAGAACTTGTCTTCTACCATCTAGCTGAACTTGTTTACAGACAGGTTTACTGAATTACACTCTTAGTAATTTCATAAATCATATATTCACTCAGCTTTTTATTTTAAAATGTGAATAAAATATTTCAGATTTAGCTGATAGAACAAGACCTCCATAGTAGTCCTTTCTGCATCTATTCAATTGTGAACTGCTTTCCTCCAGAGGGTGTCTTGCTTGCACTTTATGGAGTAGTGTGTTCTCAATCAGACCTGGGGACACCTCTATGGAATGATGTCATAGGAACACGGACACTGAAAGAAGGGCTTCATCTTGTCAACTGTTCAGTTCCCTACCCTGGACAGCCAGATGAACAGGACATCAAATCCTGTTTTGCACCTTTTATGCAACTGAGATAGTGTTTAAATCATGGTAATTATTTTTATCCAGGTAGCTCTGGCTACATTAGCAAGCAGAGAAGTTGAACACAGTGGTTTTACAGAGTTTGTTGGTGCTGAAGATGTGGTGTCCACAGCACACATTTCAAGGGTTATATTTCAGAATACCTCTTGTCTGGTTTCATGCACTCAGCACACTAATTGAAACACGTTAGGCATCTTTAATAAGTTTCTCTTCTGGATTCATTTATTCTGAAAGGAATTCAGTCTTCTTGCTTTGAGGCCACTCTTATGTTGCCAAGCACAGCACTATAATTCAGAGTGTCAGGACAAGTTATTCAAATATGCTACTGATTCTGATTAAAATGAGAATAATAGAACCACCATTCATTTCCCTCTTCTACAGCAAACTATTGGAATGCTGTTTATCTTACCACTGATTCTTGGTAGTATCAGCAGTTGTGTGATGTTATGCAGTGTAGAATAAGCCATATAGTACAATTCTGAAACATAAAAGTCATTATGCTGATCACTAAGATATTGCTGATGGTTTGAATTAAAATGCATAATTAATTCAGTTTGAAGTAGAAGTATTTGAAGAACATTGTTTTACTTCATTACCTACTAAGATGTGATGGCTTTCTTGATTTGCTAACAAAAATAGAGAACTCCTCTTTGAATTTATTCTTTATTTCCCTTTTCATACCACTGCTCAGCACAACAGGGATGGAGAAGTAGATAATACTATGTTCTGTTCCAAAGGACATATGCAACTCCTTAACAAGTATATTTAGGCCTATTTCATAGTATTTAGACACAACCCATATGCAGGGTGTGGTATAGATCTGGACAAGATTGAAGCTTCTTGGCATCTAAAGTCCTTGGTTTGCAGTGGCCCTATACAGTTTCCAGATTTCTTGGAATTTCTCCTGGAATTCATACTGATCTGGATGAGGGAGAACATATGCAGATACTATTCCATAGACCTATAGGGGCTCCATGACTGAAAAAAAAAGCCACATGCCCCTTTTCTTAGAGAAGACCAGTATATTTTGATGATTACTGGAAAGTCTAGAAAACTGTTTCTGATCGTTAAGCATAAATCATGTTGCTGGTCATTTACAAACTTCCTGTGTAAACACTACTCTTCAGTGTTCCCTCTGTAAGGAGACTATTTAGGCATACCTGTGTATTCAGCAGCACAGCAAGGTCCTCCTCACTCAAGAGGTGCCTTCAATGAAAAACAGTGAAGCAGATAATACTGAGGGACCTTAAAATAGTTTATGTATTTTCATAAAATTGTATTTATTTTGTAGCTTATATTGAGGGTTTTTTTTAAAATACAGTAAGTACATCCATCAAAATATCTTTCTGTGACATAAATGTGCACTGTGTATTTGTTTTTCAGCCTCTACTTTTAGTGTGATGTCAGAAAGATTAAAAAAAACTCAGAGTAGTATGTGCCAATCTTTTAAACATTCTAGACTGGCCTAAAGTTTTTGGGAAGAGGGTAATTCTTGCAAAATTATTTGGGAATTCCCAATTTATTTAACCTCAACATTTTAAATCACAAATGAGGTCTCAAAAATAGCAATCTGTACACTAGATTCTTCTCTCAGTTACACTTATAATTTGGAGTAACTTCTTTAAATTTAACTGATTTAAAATATTTACTTGAGCTCAACTCTATGACCAAAATTCAACATGCCCCATATAAACCCAGTACATATCTATGTAAATTTTGGTCATTAATTGTACACATGTGTCTACCTGCCAGGTACTATAATTAAATATTCCCCTGTTACAGTCTATGACAACAAAGTCTAAGTCCTACTGTAGTCCCAGCAAATAAAAATATTTTTCCATTTTTGAGTGCTGCTGATTTATAGGTTCTCTGATTTTGATCTTTTGAGAGCCATACAAAAATGTGACTAACTTGCTTCAGGAATAAAATAGAATATCACATTCCAGCTGAGGTGAAACACCTTGCTTCAAAAACTAAACACTGCAAATTACAGCATCCTGGATGATGAAGTATCACTGTTAACCATTTGAGCAATGATTGTGCCTAAATAAATGTGAAGTTAACTGTGCAACTCCTTGGAACAAAGTTATGTATAAAGTAGTTGCAGTAGTTTCAATTCTGCTCAGAATTTACCAAAAAACCCCAATGAAGTTGGTTATCACAAGATTGAAAGTGACAAGAGTCATCTTTTTTTACATTAAATGGGAGCATATTTTCCAGCCAGCAGTGTTTTTTTTTTGCCAGGAATTATGTATTGACTACTGTGCTAAATAGCTGAAACTTTAATAATTGATTCCTCCATATTTTTTATTTTTATTTTTAATTTTTATCTATGAATCCATATCAACAAAATTAATTCTTGTTGTTTACATACCCCTGGTGAATAAAACAGAGTTTTAGTGAGAAACCTTATCAAGTACATCAGCCAGCTACTTTTTTTTACATATTATCCTTACTGCAAAAGTGTTTGATTCATTTTAAGTACATCCGTATGTCAAAATTAATACAACCCTATTTAAAAGATTCATGGAATCTGAAGGCAGGGAGTGTTTTCACATCGTGAAGTCTGAAAAAACTCATCTAATAATTTTGTAAAAGATCTATAACTGCAGTCTGAGCTACCTATTAGAAAGACACTCAGTTTAAATTGTAGATGTGAAATTGATGGAGAATCTTTAAAGTCCTGCAATATGAACAGTAAGTGGGAAATTGCCTTCACTGATGCTAAAACTCTTAGAAGCATGTAGCAACCTGTAGCATGTAGCACTGTCTAAGGAAGGAATCTTTAGAAATTATAGTCTAAAGTTGACTTCGAACACGTAAAGTTTTTGTTTTCTAAAGAAACTTAAAAACCTTTCTATTGAACAAAAAAGGTATTCCACTCATAGCCTGAAAGCCTGATCTTATTAAGTAGCTCACAAAAGCTACTTATTGGGGAAAATATGAAGACAATAATTCCCATGTGAAATGTGTGTGTGGGATGGGGGGCAACACACAAGGACATCAGCTTTAATGTGTAAAGAGGTAAACAACATGGTGTATATACAGGTTGTACTGTAATAGTCACAGAAGCATAATGGGGTAGAAGGCCTAATTTCCCATATTTAGGTACAAAATTAGCCTATATCAGTTGTGATAAAAGGCAGTTGTGTAGACTGGAAGGAGATCAGGATGTTTGCTGCCAGATTAATCTTGCCAGAAACAGCTAGGTTCTGAACCAGAAACCAGACCAGTCTAGGAGAATACTTCTATATTTAATGAAATACCTTTTTTAGAAGCTAAATGCAATAGACATTGTTATCTTGAAGAGCTGAAGTTTCTTATTTTCTTCTGGATTATAAATTGAGAAAGAAACATAAAAGATGGACCAAGATTCTCAGTCCTTAGAAAAAAAATGCAGTTTTTTGCCCGGTGTTGAGATTTAGGTATGTACGGGATCACAATGGAAGTACTGGCTTGTGCTATTTGCAACTGGACTGTGTAAGTTGCCAAAAATATTCTCTAGCCCATTTGAACCTTAAAGTTTGGGATTTGGCTGGTTTGGGAGCACTGAATGTTTAGACTGTCCTATTCAGACTTGCCAAAACATATGTTTATTTGCTGGCAATGTGGTATTTCTGTGAAAATATGAGCTCCTATAGAGGTAAGAAAGCACTTTCTTATATGTTAGAAATGTCTTCAAGATTCTTAGAAATATCAAGACTAACTGAAAAACCTTGTATGATAGTTTGGTACTTTCATACAGGTGCTATTGACACACAAATGATGTACACTGGCACATATAGCATTTTCTTTCTAAATGCAGTTATTGCATTTCTACACTTCTTTATCTGGTATTAGAAGTAACTTGTACAGCTTCAACAAAATTTCTCGTAGAGGTTTTTTGTATGTGTAAATAACAACTATCTTAGTGGTGTTTTTCACTGATTGCGTATCTTCCACTGTTTATTAAAATCTGATCTGTGTTTGAGAATGCACTAGAAAAAAGTGTTTCATTATGTATTTTCTATTGTCACAGGTATTGAAATGTATCAAACTGAAAATACCTTGGATTCCACTGGGTGCCTCCCTCTTCCCAGGAGTTTGTATCCATATATATCAGTCTTGGATCAATAAAATAAATAAAAATGGTGATCTAATGCCCCTTTTCATCTCTGGTTCATCTTTTTCTTACTCAGTTAAGTGCAGTAGTATATCTTGCTTAATAACTTAGACTTCAAAAGGGAACTTCTCTTATTCTGTGCTTAAAATGGTCAAATGAGACAGTTTTCTCTTTAAGGAACAGCATGCTGAAAAAATATTTGGTGATTTAGCTCTTTTGTGTACTGTAATTTTTGAGGAATAGGAGGATTTTAAATGGAAAGGTGACTATATCACTTATGTGGCTACTCATTAGCTCATAATTAAGGCAACTCTTAAGATTTTTATAACAAAAATCATTTGGTACAGCATTAAGTTTGGTGGGTTTAGTAAGTCAGTGGGAGAAGTTCAGGCAAAGAGAAACAAGAAAGCACAGGTTGAAAAGCCTGTCTTGAAAATTCATCAGCATCATTGCTCTGGAAAAGAAGGGCATCTGGAAAGAAATACCCACAAAAGTTATGTGGAAATTATGTAGGTTTAAGTGATTTTTTATCTAGTCTTATTGATAGTATTCACATTGTGCAATGAAGAAAAAAGGTGGTGTTCATTACATCCAGCAGCACACTCTCCTGTAATATGATGACTGCAGTTTCTTTCTAAATTAATGCTCTTGAGCATCCTCCACTTCTTGACTAGCATGGAGGGTAATTTGAAGACCAAAAGTATCTGGACTACTGTATGGAGTCTTTAAAGAAGATAAAAATGTAATTTAATCTAGTGATAGATTGCAGCTGTTAATCCAGTTATTAGCTGAAAATTTGGTCTCAATTGAGATGTAAACTTAATTTGAATATATTTACATAAGAAGTAAATTATTAGCTAAATTAGAGCATATTATTAAAAATAAAATGCACAAGCCTAGTCCTACCTGTCAGAAGCAATGTTGAATTTTAGGTAGGGCCATGTTACAGCTATGTATGCTATGGCCGATAGATCATAATAGGCCAGAGCAAAATAAGCAGAATTATGCATATAAAGAGTATTCCAACCCTTCTTGAAAAATATTTTAATGATACATGGCAGCATGTTATTGATTAGAGGGCAGGGATTTCATTCCTTTGACATCCATGTATATGTCAGAAGCACCAAAAGCTGGACATGAGCTGGCACTCACAGCCTAGGAAGGCAACTGTATCCTGGACTGCATCGCAGGAAGTGTGGCCAGCAGGTTTAGGGAGGTGATTCTCCCCTTCTATTCCTCTCTCATGAGACCCCACCTGAAGAACTGTGTCCATTTCCAGACCCCTCAACATAAAAAGGACATGGAGCTCTTGGAGAAAGTGCAGAGGAGGGCCACAAAGATGATCTGAGGGCTGGAGCACCTCTGCTATGAACACAAGCTGAGAGAGTTGGGTTTGTTCAGTCTGGAGAAGAGAAGGCTCCAGGGATACCTTATTGAAGTTTTCAGTATTCAAAGGGGGCCTAAAAGAGCAATGGAGACATACCTTATAGCATTATCTGTTGCAGTAGGACAAGGAGTAATATTTTTAAACTAAAAGAGAGTAGTTTCACATTAGAGTTCAGTAAGAAATTTTTTACAATGAAGGTGGTGAAACACTGGCACATGTTGTCCAGAGGGGTGGTAGATACCCCCACTCCCATCCCTGGAAACATTCCAGGTCAGGTTGGACTGGGCTCTGAGCAACCCGATCTAGTGGAAGGTGTCCCTGCTCAGTGCAGGGGGGTTGGACTAGATCATCTTTAAAGGTCCCTCCCAAAGAAATCTATGATTCTATGACAAGACTGAAGGACAATACTGCATACATATACATGCAAAATCAATCTGTCTCATTGCTTGCGCTGTGCCTTATTTGCTGGTAAGTGTGCTGCAATACCTATTATGGCTTATTTCTAACTGTTCAGCTGCTCAGTATCCACCTGTGAAGCATCATGATTTAATCCCACGTGTCATCTTAGATAGTGTTTATATTTGCATGCAGCTGATATTTAGAAGGTGTTTTTTATTCCTAACAACTGCAGTCACAGAATGTTTTGATAAAGCCTGACATCTAGTCAGTAAATAATTTTTGCTGATCCTGTGCATGGTGACTTGAAAAAGATGTTTTTTAAGCAAGATCTGGAAAACACATAATACTTTTGTGAAAGTGGATTTTGCAGTAATCTTGGGTAATCAAGGTGTAGAAAATCTTCTAAGCTGGATTTTATGCAAGGACAAAAAATATTTCTGAGGCACATACTATATTTCCGTTTTCTGCTTCCCTGCAGATACCTTTACAGATAAATAAAACCACATGCTACAGCTACAAGATACATTCTTGTTCACTAAATAAATCTAGTTTAGTATACTTAGTGTGTAAAGTATACGTGGGACTGTCTCTGCCTACTTGCAGAGAGAGTAGAAAGCTAGGATTCAGCTCTCTTCTTTGGAAGAAGACATTCCACATACATTCTCCAGATATTATGAAAATGTAATTAATCGTTTTTGACACAGTCACATCACATACCTGAACAGCTATTGACAGTTTGATTCAGATCCTTGTTCTAAATCCAGCACAGTATACTCCATTTGCTTGCCAAAAATGTATTGGGTGTCCACATCAATAAGGTAGAAAATCTCCCGCTCCTATACACATATGTTAAATAATTACTGTGATATTTTAAGCCACAATCAGAAAATAAGACGGTTTTCCTTGTTCAGTAGATAAAATATTAATGTACAAAGTAGTGTCCTGTCTTTTTCTGAGGTAGCCTATCATGTAGAGGCTGAAGTTTTTTTCCTGCACAGCAGAAGTGCCCAACTCCCTCTCTGAAATGCTTACACACCAATGCACACAGTATGGGGAATAAGCAGGAGGAATTAGAAATCTGTGTGCTGTCAAGGGGTTATGATCTGGAGCCAATCACAGAGACATGATGGGACAGCTCACATGTCTGGAATGTAGTCATGGATGGCTGTGTACTTTTTAGGAAAGACAGGTCAGAAAAGTGAGGTGGTGGAGTTGCTCTCTTTCCTGGTTTGAGCATGAGAGAGGAACTAGATTGTGTTGGGTTCTATTCAGGGTTGGATGAGGAGCAAGTCCAGAGTTTGTGAGTGTGAAATAAGGGGCAGGCTATCATGGATGGTACTGTTGGGGGTGTCTATTACAGGAAACTTGATCAAGACGAGGAAGTTGATGAGGCCTTCTACAGGCAGCTGAAAGCAGCCTCACTATTAAAGGCCCTGCTTCTCATGGTGGATTTTTAACTACCCAGATATTTGCTGAAGGCCTACTCAGCCAGTCATTCACAGTCCAGGAGGTTCCTCCGGTCATGGATGATAATTTCTTGATACAAAGGCTGGATGAGCCAATAAGAAGAGGAGCACTGCTGGATCTTATACTCACTAACAAGGAGGGCCTGGTTGAAGCAATGAAGGCTAAGGGCAGCCTTGGCTTCAGTGACCATAAGATGGTGAAACTTGTGGTGTGGTAGGAACAGAATATCAAGCAGGATCACAACCCTGGACTTCAGCAGGGTCAATTACAGCCTTTTCAAGCAATTTCTAGGGGAAATCCCATGGGATAGGGTACTAGAAGGCAAAGGGGCCCAAGATAGTTGGTAATCATTCAAGGTCTGCTTCTTCCAAGCTCAAGATCAAAGCAACTCGATGGGTAACAAATCAAGATAGGGAGCCAGGAGCATGGTTAAACAAGGAACTGCTGGGCAAACTCAAGTGGAAGAAGAGAGTTTACAGACCATGGAAGGAGGGGCTGGCCACTTGAGAGCAATATAGGACTGTTGTCAGAGGATGTAGGGAGGCAACTAGGAAAGCTGAGGCCTCCTTGGAATTAAATATTGCAAGAGAGGCAAGGGCAACAGAAAGGGTTTCTTCAAATACACTGCAAACAAAACTAACACTAGAGGCAATACAGGCAAATTACTTAATGAGATGGGTGACCTGCTGACAGAGGATACAAAGAAGTCAAAGTTACCAAATATCTTTGTCTTTACTGCTGGAGATTGTCCCCAGGAGCCTCAGACCCCTGAGGTCCCAGAGAAAGTCAGAAAAAATGAGGAGTTTGCTTTGGTTGATGAGAAATGCATTAGGGATCAATTAAGTAATCTGAACATCCATAAATCCATGGGTCCTGATTGGATGCACCCACGGGTGCTGAGGGAGCTGGCATAAGTCATTGCTAGGCCACTCTCCATCATCTTTGGTAAGTCATGGAGAACAGGAGAGGTGGCTAAGGACTAGAGGAAAGCAAATGTCACTTTAGCCATCAAAAAGGGTAAGAAAGAAGACTCAGGTAACTATAGACCAGTCAGTCACACCTCCATCAGTGTAAATGTGATGGAACAACTTATCCTCAGCGCTTTCTTTAGGCATATCAAGGGTATGGTCATTACGAGCAGACAACATGGTTTTATGAAGGTGAAGTAATGTTTAACCAACCTGATAGTCTTTTATAAGGACAGGTGGATATAACCTGTTTTCATAACCAGACAGATAGATGATGGTAGAGCAGTGGATGTGATTTCAATAAAGCATTTGACACCATCTCCCACAGCATCCTTGTAGTTAAACAGAAGTGCGGTCTGGATGAATGGATAGCAAGATAAATTGTGAACTGATTGAAGGGAAGAAGTCAGAGAGTAATGGTCAATGGGAGAGAGTCTAGTTGGAGGCCTGTATCTAGTGGAGTCCCTCAGGGTCTGATTCTGGGACCAGTACTATTCAATATATTCATTAATATCCTGAATGAGGGAACAGAGTGTGCCTTCAGCAAGTTTGCTGGTGACACAAAACTGGGAGGTGAGGCTGACACACCAGAAGGTTGTGCTGCCATTCAGTGAGACATGGACAGGCTGGACAGTTGGGCAGGGAGAAACTGGATGAAATAAAAGGGCAGGTGTAGAGCCTTGCATCTGGGAAAGAACAACCCCATGTACCAGTACAGGTTGGGGGCTGACCTGTTGGACAGCAGTGTAGGGGAAAGGGATGTGGGGTCCTGGCAGACAGAAGGATGACCATGAGCCAGCAATGTGCCCTTGTGGCCAAGAAGGCCAATGGCATCCTGGGATGTATTCAAAGAGGTGACATTAGTAGGTCAACAGAGGTTCTCCTCCCCCTCTACTCTGCCCTGTTGAGGCCACTTCTGGAATATTGTGTCCATTTCTAGGCCCCTCGGTTCAAAAAGGACAGGGAACTGCTTGAAAGAGTCCAGTGCAGAGCCACAAATATAATTAAGGGAGTGGAACATCTCCCTCAGGAGGAAAGGCTGAGGAACCTGGGACTCTTTTGCTTGGAGGAGACCTATGGGGGACCTCATTAATGTTTATAAATATGTAAAGGGTGAGTATCAGGAGGAAGGAGCCAGGCTCTCCTCAGTGATGTCCAATGATAGGACAAGGGGCGGTGGGTGCAAGCCAGAGCATTAGAACTTCCATGTAAACATGAGGAAAACCTTTTTCACTGTGAGGGTGACAGAATACTGGAACAGACTGCCCAGAGAGGTTGTGGAGACTCCTTCTCTGGAGACATTCAAAACCCACCTGGATGCATTCCTGTGTAACCTACTCTACGGGCACCTGCTCTGGCAGGGGGTTTGGACTAGATGATCCTTTGAGGTCCCTTCCAACCCCTAAGATTCTGTGATTCTGTGAAGATAAATGGATATGCCTTTCCATAAACTAAGGAAAGTGTATGCATCTCCAACATTATAGCTATGTGACATACCCCTTCAATATTACAGTACCAGGACTTTTATTGGGGAATAGATAGCTGTTAATGTTTTTCATTTCCTTTGACAAAGAAAAAAATAAATAAAGAAATCCATCTTAAATGTTTTACCTGTAATGCTGGCAACTAAACTACTGATTCCTGTCCAATTAGAAAGGCAAAACCCATTCTTCTACTCAGAAAACAACCCTCTAAAATTTTTGTTGTGAGGCTCTGTTTATTGTCTCTCGGGAACCACAGGAAAAGTTTTCTTAGGTATTTCCCAAGTGTTAGTCCTGGAAACTATGAGAACTACTTTGATTTCCTTCTGACTTATACATTAACAGAAGTATTAAGGACTCTGTCAAACCAAGTCTACTGGGAACACTTTGTCTTCAATTTCTGCCTTTAGTTTAAATTTCTCAAAGCAGGGAAATATAAAATTGAGGGCAGAACATGGTCCTGCCTCTGAAACTTTGTTCAGATCCAGTGATGATGTGGAAGATAAAACAAAATATGACTCATTTTTTCCATAGCTATTTGGCTCTGCAATATTTCACTGCAGACTAAAAGCTCATTTTTGTCATTAACGTATTCAGCTCTAAATGATTACAAACAGGTATACTAAGTCTTAAAAGAAACATATTCTGATTACTTCACTATGCAGATTCATAGATCAAATACTGACCTGAAAAAAATTATCTGGAAATCTAGTGACACAAGAAGTAGGGTTTCAACTTAAATATTTTATTAATATTTTATGGATCAAAAATGCATCACATTTTTAAGTCATCTGCTTATGCTATGAATTCAGATTTAACTTTTTCCATAAAATTAAAAGGTCCTTTAAGGCCCATTAGGTAGTCAAAAGTATTATTTTACTTAGAGTAGTAGTAAACAAAAAACAGAGACTACATCAGAACCCAAACACAATCCATGAGTAACATTTAATGTAGAAGATATTTGGAGGCACCAAGGTATCTGCCATGGTCTAGAACGATGAAAAGGAATTGATAAATGTGATGTTCTTCCTTCCACATCACACAGCACAAAGAATTAAAACCTGGAACCAGAAAATGAGAAGGAGCTAAGGAAAGCAGAGAGTACACATATGCAAGGGCGTTATTGAGGTGAGCAAAGAAATGGAATGAGAATTTACCAGTACAGGAGAGATATTATACCTGACCATATCCAGATGGATTAGGAGATTGAATAGGCAGATTGGACAGGCAGAGCAAACTATTGAAATTGAGGTAGAAAAAAACCCAATAACCAACAAGTTTATATTGGCAAAATGTGTTTTTACAATAAGAACAATTACAATACAATTTGCATATCTCTATGTAGTAAGTATTCAGAAGTGGTGAGACTTAAGGTTTAGTCTGAAAAGCCTTAACATAAGTAGCTCATCTGAAATTGGTTATCACCATTTTCCTTAGAGGTCATGCCTTGATACTTTCAAGTCAACTGAATAGTGATTTCCCTCTATATGTCAGTACTTCTTGCTGTGGGAAGAATGTAGATTCACAAAAATGCCCGAGCCTGAGAAATCTCATGTCATCCTATTTTTTTTTTCTTTTAATTAATTGAAAAGAATGTATCAGAGACCCATCATCCACCAGAGTTTATGCTTAAGTCTGAAAACAGATTGACGACTTTGAAGGGAATGTAAATCCTCTCATGTTTGAATAAAAGCACATGCTGAAATACTTTGAGAAAAATCCAGTTCGCTTTTCTTCCTCTTTCCTCTTTATTTTCCAGTCTCCCAAAGTTATTACATTTATTATCCTGCATTATCAACAGTTGTTAAAACAGACACATAGGAGTGAAATTCATCAGGCTCTCGATTCCCTACAAGAATTAAACAGCACAAGATACTTTGCTTTTTTTCCAGGGACTTTGTCATTCTCATGTCAACATTAAACTATCTGAATTAACAGATATGCAAGCTAAAATGAATTTGGATGATAAACACATATTCTATCAAAGTTCAAAATCTGTATTACAAACCCTTATATGTAAATGATAAACAATTCTTTTGCATATGTTATAAGCCAAAAGTGTAAACTTTATTTTCTTAAGGAATTTCTATGGTTTTAAGGTCAAAAGTGAAGAAAACTGAATATATCAGATATTGGGATTTATTATCTCTTCCATCTAGTTTTTATGCGAACATCAACTCAGTAACTGTAAAAAAATCTTATAATTATTTTCTCCTTTATGCCAGCTTCAGGAAAATCAGCTTCCACAGAATTTAGTAATACAAATGAACTCCATTGACATAAAGTCCTAGAAATGCTGCAATACTTCTCTCTGTTTTCTGAGATCTGATACAACTAGACCATTCCCATTGGCCTAACTTCTTAAACAGGCAGGGATTCCTGCATTTCTATGCTTACCTATCTCTTTATCAGAAAAGAAATTTCATTAAGATACAGAATCATCCTTCCCTGCTGTGGAGTAAATTATTATTTCTTGCCCTACTCAATATGGGTTTAAGGAATTACTGATCGTTGTACTTATTTGCTACTCTGGTCTAAAAAGTTCTCAATTATTTCAGCTTTTTTTTACTGAGTCAGGTTTTCTTTCTTACTATGCTTCTTACCAGTCTTCATGGGTTTTTCTCCCTTGATTGAAGACTAGCCATGCTGGACTAAGGTTGGATGGCCTGGTGAGAACTGGACATGGCAAACCAAGTGGAGTCAAATGAGGGAGTTAGTTCTGTCAAACAATGAAAGAGAGTCATAAACTGGGGGCCACATGGGAAAAAGAATTGTGAAGACACAGAGTCTCTATCACTGAGCACTCTCATATCTTTAACCTGGGACTGTAGTCTGGACTCATCAACCCAAGTTCTGGACTAATTTACAGATTTTATCTTTCAATTTCTTGTTTTCAATATCCAAGAAAGGCAGGGCTTCTAGTGTGGGAAGTGGGTGGTTCTCTTTGGAGCAAATAAAAATGCAAGAGCAAGTGTTGACTTGCTTCAGTTGAGACTTAACCATGATCACATGAAATTAACTGATATTGATTCTGATATGCATATACAAAACTCAGAAAAAACAACAGCCAACCAACCAATGAAAAACCAGAGAGAGCTTTTCCTTACTATTATTATCACAGCCAAATTCTATAGTTTAAGCCATGTTACATAGGTCTAAATCTCTTTCACAGCCAATCAAACAGTTACAGTGTCTGGAAAAAAGACATCAACTAATTTATGTGAAGGTTGGCAAAAGTGGAGAAAAGAAAAACCACAAAGAGTCCTTCAAAGCCAGCAGAAGCCAGATTGCTTTCTGTATTTATTGTTTATTTAGACTTTGAAAAACTTTTCAGGTGAGGTTTTGAATAAAACCCAAACTGAATTAAAGGTAGAAACCAGTTCTTCCCAGATGACCATGCTTACATTATGACTGAAATTATTTTTAATGCTCTGGTTTAAATTTTAGAAGATTTGAGAGTGACAGAGCACTGGGACAGGCTGCCCAGGGAGGTTGTGGAGTCTCTTTCTCTGGAGATGTTCAAGAACCACCTGAATGCAGTTGTATAATGTGCTCTAGGTGATCCTGCTTCAGCAGGGGTGTTGGATTAGATGATCTCTAGAGCTTCCTTCCAACTCCGATGAGTCTGTGAATGATAGCAAACCCCCCTGAAAGCCCCAGTACTGATGTATGTGTTTCTGTAAAAGCAGAATTTATACTAGTATTATATAATATGTATCCATATTTGCATCTATAATAGAGGTCAGGTTTTATTTGGTAGGGGAGGATTTAATCACAAGTAAAAGGAAAAATTGTTCTTCAAAATCAGTAGGTTGTTGAGCAAGACCAGTATTTGAAAAAAAATAATAAATATTCAGTTGTGTGAAGTCATGAAAGTTCCCTATAGATATTTTAATTCCAGAAAGCGTAACACCCTTTAAATCCTACAGATGCTATGAAGGTCTGGAGTCTGGTCTTACACGTCATCAGAGAGTACCTGATACTCGTATTATTTCACATGTGTCATAGAGTTGGTCAAAAGAAGACCTTAACGGTAGTTAAGATTCTCAAAAACAACTTTTCAGTCAAACTTTTTCAGAAACTTTGCATTCTACAATAACCGAATAATCATGTTCCACAGATATCTACAACCATTATGGTATTTTTGTACCACAGGCAGCCAAAGTATTGAAATATCTGCAACTTTTTGTTTTTACAGGATATGGAAATAATTATTGATCCTATTTTAAATAACGTCAGATCTTATGATGAAGCTCAAAAATAATGCATGCAATTATTTTTTTCTTAGTAATAACAGAAAACTTAGTTAGCTTCTCTTTCTTCATATCCTTGACATAGTTTATCCATAAGAAAAAAGAAACATGCTCTATATGAACCTTTAAAGCAGAAGAGCTACTCTGAAATTGCAGAACTTATTGAAAGTAGAGATTCTTAGTTCCTATATTTCTCCATTTTAGTACTGAAGTGCAGTTTCCTCTTGTCAAATTTTCTGCTCATTTTTTTCATATTGTTAGGACCATGACAACCTTCAGGCATACAGATATTCTAGTTAATTAAAAAACTTACTTTAATAAATGTCTGTTTAAATGTTTCACCATTTCAAGGCAAATGTACCACCTCAAAACCTAATAAACTATCCTTCATGTTCTATTATTTTTCTTCTCCAGAAAGGACGTGATTAGAATTACAGAAGGCAGTTTTACTGAAGCTTGGATAAATTAACCATGGTGACATTTTGCATTATTATTCAGTAAAAGCCAATTTATCTAAAGTCTATAAAGGAGATCTTCTAAGCCTTTTTTTGTGCAGATCTGGGCTTTTAACAAAATTTTTTCATGATAGACATTGTGAATCTTTGTAGTATGGTCTCGTGTATTGATTGTTTATGCTTACAGACTTTCTAAATTGCAAAGTACAACACATTAGTTGAAGTAGTAATGAGCATAGTTTAGATTAAACACACCTCTTTTACACCTCAGGTGAGCTAAGAATATGCACAGTCAACTCCTAGCTGATGAGTGGTAACTCATTAAGATGCAATTACTTTTGACTGTGTGGCAAAACCTGAGGGAGTTCTTTCAAGCGGTACCTGGCAGTAACCCTCTTCATACCTCTTTAATTTAATAATTAGTTTGAAAGAAATTTAAAAAGTTGCAGAACAACATTTAGCGTAAGGAAACTTGTAGAACAATTCCGGGGTGGAAATGGAAAATTACTAATTTTTCAAAAAATAATATATTTAGAAATTCTTGAAGTACAGCTGGTCTTTCTCACTTTTCTGACAGCTGTCTATAAAAACATGAACTTGTTCCAGTATGCAGCATCATAATGCATTCATACAATGATCCACTAAGACTGTCTACTTTGAAGCAGAAGAACAGACCACTAGGTGTGTATGCATTGATCTTGTCTAAGAGTTATGTGTTATACCCTTACAAACTTACTTGGTCTAATACGATTTTTCTTTGCAGTATAACTCCCACTTGTTAAAAGATGAGTACATCCTGCTGTACTGTGGATTTTGGTCTTTAGTGTCTTTTTTTTTCTATTGATATAAAGCTGGATGGTGGCGAGAAGTGGCTTCTAAATTTGATCACGTTCAGCTGGTATTGATGTGAATTTTTTATTAAAGATTTGGTATCTTAAAAATGAGTTAAATCTAGATTTTAAATGCAAATGAACACAGAAATTTTATTTTTAAGACATGTACTTAAAAAAGAAATAATATTGAAGCCTTGCATGGTCTAAATATATGCATGCAGGAGAAAGGAAATATATCTATATAATGATGGCAATCTGAAAGCATTGAGGAAATATTCAGCCTATATATATTTATACATAAAGGAATTATATGCATATAATCATAAATTCATTCGTGTTGTATAAAAATCTCCTTTATAACCATTGATCATTGGCAAATCTGTTTATACTAACCATTTGTTTTAGTCTCTATGAACCATGCAACAACTGTTATTAAATATAACTCTAACTTTAATACAATACTTATTGCAGGATAATTACATTCCAAATGTTTATTGAAAACATTTATGATTTACAGAGTTTTGAGGATTCTTTCAGAAAGATGTATGCTACTTTTCAATGAAGAGTTGTTTAAAATCAGCCGTTGGATTTTCATATAAGTTACTGGCAAACTCCATATTAGACATACACAAGCTGTGACTGATTCATCTCTTATTTTTTGCAGATGTAAGGCACTGCTTATTTTCATGTGACAAGGATGTGTTATAATGGAATAAACAGTTCAAGCAGGACAATAACTGCTACATTAAATGTTGATGATTTGCAGCAATGAAACAAATGCTGTGGGTTGTTTGTTTTTTTTCAAAAGAATAAATTCTATTTAACATACTCAAGTATCTTCTGTTACTTCTACTGCAGAATATATATATATTCCAAAAATAGACTAGGACATGACTGTCCTACCTGCCATTCAATCCTGCACTGCACTAAGGTACATTGTGGGGCAATCTAAAAAATCATCCACTTTAAATACATTGGTGTCCAAAACTGAATGGAAAGGTACCTCTCATATTCATTAAAAATTGAATTAAACTGATGACACAAAGAAATAAAATACAAGTTTTTTTGTAAAATAACTTCCTGGACAAGGACTCCTAGATGTGAAACTTTTATTGTCACTTTATTGAAGAAAATAGCTGATGAATTCTATCTTCTTTTACTTCATCTAAGATATCTTACAACTGCTGCTTTCATATATTGGAGGAAAACAATTCCCAAAATTTAAAGCCCTTTTCCAGTCTTTCTATATAGTTTACTGCTTCTTCAAGTGTATGAGGAGGTAGAAAAATAATAAATGGAAAAAAAACAAACAAAACCAAAACATGTAAAATAGAACCTTGTTCACAAATTTGAATCACAGTATTTAAGTAGATCCTTTAGAGAAAGAATAATGATCTGACTGCTAGTATGGCCTGGTTAGTGCAGCATATGATCAATAATTAGTACTATTGGAAATTGCTTAATTACAGGACACAAATTCAATAAATTCATTGGAGAATAAATTGTTACTGATACAGAATTCCTTGGTATTCCTTGATTTTGCTGTTGAGATTTCTTCATCAGATAATTCTGTGTTTTGTTGTTGTGGTTTGTTTGGTTGTTGTTGTTTTTGTTTTTTTTTCCCATAACCATAAGATCCTTTAAAAATAATTATAATCATATTATATAAAATAAACTTATTTTGGCTTATACTAGCTTATAATCAATCACTTACTAAGCAGGTGTTTCAGATGTAATTCAAACTCAAGGGAAAGATAAAAAATAAATTAATTGGGTAATATTATCAAGAGAGGTTTCAAAGTCTAATTAACTAGGAAGCCAGTAAGGTAAGTAAACTGGGCAAAGACACTCAAAGATTTAAGTGTGAAAGTTTGCAATTTCTCTAAAGGGAACATGCACAGATTATTTGGAGTTACCACTGCAAGTAAGGGAGACAGAATGAAGAGGAGGGCTCCAGGCAGATCTGTGAATCATCTCAAGAAGGATATGAACAGTGACTAAAGAATGCTATACATGAGAGATCAGGAAGTGCAGTGAAACAATTCGTTACAAAGGAATAGAAAGTAACCGCAAGTGCCTCTTTAGACACATTCAATGACAGAGAAAAAATGAAGACCACAGATGAGAGTGAGCATTGGTAAAGTTTAGTATAGTTTTGATAAGATTTAATAATATCCTTTTGGTCTTTGTGTGCATTAAGAATACTTCTGTATGATACGGGAGATACAGCAAGCTGGTTGATAGAAATAAAAATGGAAAATTGATATAAAATTATAAAAACACTCCCAAAGGTTAAGACTGCGGTGGGTTGGCCCCACCATGAAGCTGAACATCCACAGAGTCACTTGCTCACTCCACACCCTCAGTGGATCAGCTGAGAAAATAAGGATAAGAGAGAAAAAACTTGCGGGTCAAAATAAAGTCAGTGAATTTATCCACCAGAGACAAGCAAAACAGATTTGACTTGGGGAATTTAAGTTAATTTATTGCCAATTAACATAATCTAAACATTTAATTACTGATGCAGATACAGGAAAAAAAAAGAAGATAAACACTGAAACACTGCAGCCCTTGCAGCCCTTCCCTGTCTGATTTATATATCTATATATACACACACACACAAAATGGTCCAGAAAAAAAAAAAATAAATAGAATTTTATTTTGTTTTTCCTATTGTTTTAGTTTTTTTTGTTTCTAATTAATTGAATCTGACATACATTGGAAATAAAGATTCCAGAAGGACTTGTCTAATGTCTTCAACAAAGCCTAGATTGCAAAATAAATTTAACTGTCGCTTTTCTTCAGATCCTTTTATAGGTTTGGCCTACAAAAGTTTTCTTACACCTAATGTGGCCAAGGGTGAATAGGTCAATCCTTCAAACTCAGTGACTACATTTAACATCTGAAGAGGAAAAGTCTATTAAAAATTCTTGAAGAAATTGGAGAAATCTTAGGGGTTAGTTGTTAGACAAGAGGGAATTCTGTTACATGTTCTCAAGTTCTGCAAACATTAAAGGAGGATCTAATAGCTCCCCTTTCCAGGGAGGCAGCTGAGGTAAACTACTCAAGATAGATTTGATGTTTACTTTTGGTAGACTTCAAGACATGAGACCTATAAAAAGAATTATAATGTTTCAACCATTTTAGTATCAACAAAGTTGCTATATCTATTACCTTACCTTGTTTGATGGAAGTCTGAGGGTTTCTGTGACAAACTACCATATTTCAAACACTGGGTGAGTATACACCAACTGTGTATTTTCTCCCAACTGTGTATTTTCACTAGCTACTAGACAACTGTTTTCTGGTTGACCAGAAGAAAAAGAAACAAGTTTTAACTAATGGGAAATTCTGCCAAATTGAAACATGGAGGAATAATTTTTTTTCTTTTTTTTTTTATTTTTTATTTTTCTTTTGTGAAGATGAAGATTTAATTTTAATCTCTTTCAGAGACTCAGATTAGAACTATGAATGTATCTGGCCTTTTGTTATGCCACAACACTTCTAACATGATCTGACAAATGCTGCTGAAGGATTTATAAAAACCAGTCAAATAAAATTATTGTATTTTTACTTCAAGATAATTTGTTAGAAAAAACATAGCATCTCCAAACATGAATTAATAAACATAGTTGTGCAAGTCGATGATTATACTTAATTTCTTATTCCATGAGGGAATGTTTAAGAAAAAAATGCTTACTTCAGAGGAAATCCTTTGAGTCATTCAGATGTTTCCTACTGAACTCACTCACCTAGTTTTAAAGATAAAATTTATCACAGTAATATGAAAAGTGTGAATGGGATGGTAAAATGTCATTGTTTAGAAAGTGGATGCCTGAGATATCATCTAGATAATAAGTAAAGTAAGCAGAAAGAATCTGATGTCTTCATGCATGATATCAAAATAAATTGTGTAATGCATATAAATACAGTAACTATAAATTATGAGTGTAGTTTGGAAGCTCACATTATAATCTGTACTCAATACAATAGATTTGTCTTCTATTAAAATGTATTATATTTTCTTGTTACTAGTAAGAAAAAAATGAGTTTGAAAGTAATATATTTATCTAAATCCTCAATTTTATTGAGGATGCTTCAAATTCTCATTCTAAATCCAACCTCTTGTTTTCATAGTATTGTAGGAATCTTACTTCATAAAAGTGGTATTCAATTTATTTTTTGACATTTTCTTTGTTTTTTTAGGAAATGATGTATAAAATCAAGTTATTCAATAAAGCAAAACTGTAAACTCACAAGATATAATATAGTAGGCCAATAATACAGGGATGTTTTTTATTGTTCACATCAATCATCTGGTCAATATCCACATGATTAAAAGACAACTTTTTTTTAGCTGATTTCCCTTTTCCTACTTCATAATTTCTTTAAGATACAGCCTTTCTTTTCAGTTCATTGTAAAAAAAATACCCAAACTTATTTTCCAGATGATGTTCTATATATTATTATAATGACCTGATCAATGACCTTGAGAAACAAAGTCCTGTTTGTCTAAAATCCTTATGCTGCTTTTGTTAGAATCTTTCTGCTCTCTCCCTTTTCCCTATTGCATCCAACATACATTGCAAGGAGTAATCTGTCTTTGCCACATAACTAGATGACCTGAGGCCTTCTCATTATCTAATTCTTGTTTCTGATCCAGTCAATCTGTTAAAAATATCATATACTGTAACAAATCATTAGACTGAATTTTTTTAAATAGAAATTTAACTAATGATATCACATTTCACAGGCTGCCTGTTCACTTCATGAATGACAAGAAAAACTGAGCTTCAAAGGAAGAATAATTGTATTCACTGACCTTTCTTTTTCAGATTTACTGCATCTTGAGTCTATTAAATTTGATATTTTGAAGTGTCTTTAAGGGAGTAAATACAAAACAGAAAAAATTAATATTTAAGTCCAACAAGGGTACATGGTTTTCAGCAATGAGCTAATTGGACTGCTAATAATTGTGGATTGAATTCTGGTATTTTTAGTTATGCGAAGTGACATTTTTCTTAACTAATTACATGGAAACAATATTTTTTTCTACTCAGATGGTCCTCCACATGAGGAAAGCAGACCAAGTACTGCCCTAAAGAAAATGACTGTTCACTGCTCACATCAGTCACTGTACATCCCTTGAGACTTGGGTGGGATTACACAAGGGAGGTAAACTTTCTCTTTGTGACTAACATTTATGATCTGGCTGAATTCCATTTTGACTAAGCAAATGCAGTCACTGTGTATTAATCAAGCCTAAAATGTCCTAGGATCATTAATCAGGAAATGTACACAAGAAGCATGCAAATAGCTAATCCTGAATAATTTTCTGTGATTTGCTCAATGTCAGCTGAATGATTCAGCTCCTTTGCGCTTTATGTTCAGCCTCATATGGTTGACTTTGCATAAAATCTCTCCTCCCTTGATTATGCTCTGACAACTGTTTACTTGCTGCTGTTGCAAGAGAACTCTCTCCTGACATTTTTACTTAGCAGTACTTTGAGTGGAGACCAAAAATAAATTGCCACTTTCATTTTAGGGCTTTATTGGTTTCAGCAGAATATAGATCAGCTCACTGTCATAGCACAGAGATGGATCTTCTTTCTGGTCACTGCCAGATGGGCCCATGAACACCATGTAGGTCAACTGCAGAAAAAGGCAGTAAAAAAAACCCAACACAACAACAACAACAATAATAATAATTTTTTTTAAAACCCCAAAAAAACAAAACAAAGTCTGAAAGTCATTCCAATCAAAGAATCACAGAATCACCTCAGTTGGAAAAGACCTCTAAATTCATCTAGTCCAACTGTCCACTCTGGGAGAACCACACAACCCACCTAAAATAAACAACAGCAAAAAAACCCCAAAAGCACATACCCTATATAACCAACAATAACACACAATCCACAAAAAAGCACCATGCCTACTAGAGCATATCCTGAAGTGCCACATATACATGTTCCTTGAATACCTCCAGGGATGGTCACTCCACCACTGCCTGGGGAGGATGTTCCAGTGCCTGACTACTCTTTCAAGAAGAAATTAATCCTAATCTGTAAGTCTAAACCTAGGACATTTTAGTCTTGATTAATACACAGTGACTGCATTTGCTTAGTCAAAGTGAAATTCAGCCACTGGAAGGTGTTGCACTTCAAACAACTCTACCTGTTGATTCCTGGCTGCTCAAACAACTCTTTATACTCCCAGGCTACTTGTCCCTGCTTATATCCCCTGAAGATTATTATTTTTATTTATTTATTTTTACATCTAACTGTGTTCAGGATCTCCTTGTTCATCTATGCAGGCTTCCTGGCAGTTGTGTCTGCCTCTTTATTGGGACGCATTTCTCCTGGACTTAGAGGAGGTGATACTTGAATGTGCTTTCCTGGGTTTCTCTCCCTCTCAGGGCTTTATCCCATGGTACCCTACCAAGCAGATAATGAAATAGGTCAAAGTCTGCTCTCCTGAAATCCAGGGTAGTGATCTTGGTGCACAGCCTCCCTTGTATTTTATTACAAATAATAATAAAAAGGGCAAATACTCCTAAAGTTTATCCACACTTACAGGTTATGAGTGTTCCTTTAAGGTCTTATGTATTTTACACATTTTGAAGACTACCATTAAGGAAAACACATCTGGCAGAGCTTAAGATGCTGCAATTTACAAAGATATTTCTACATATGCAGATAACAAATTTGTTTTGTCAAGAACTGATTAAAAATTTGGTCATGTAATCTTCCAACAAAACACTTCAAACCATCATTTGATGTGTTTAGATTCAGTATCCATGTCTTGTCTTGAATTCATGAGCAGCAGGATGTTGGACTAGGCTTAATTCAGGTAGAGACCACTAAGTCCCAAGTAATGTGCCTCATTTAGAGTGGTAGAGGGGCTTCTTGGAAATACAAAATATTTTTCAAACCTAGTCTTGGAGGTATTTATACTTCTTACAGGTCACCTTTGAAGTGGCAATCCTAAGGTCAGTACAGTTGTGTACTTGGCTAATCATTTGAACATAATTTACTCATTTTTATTTTCTCCAGATTCTTTCACTCATGATAAATTCACATGGTATTTGGATTGATTCATAATATTTCTTCACCCAGCTCACTCATCTCTTTCCAGAAATGTTCTGGATTATTTCTGCAACTTAATAATTAGATGAGAAGCAGATCTATAGATAATAGATTGTAAAATCCTATGCAGTACGATAAAAACAGTCAGTAGCATGTCTGTAATTTTCACAATTTGTTTGTATTTATAAAGGAAAAGGTTAAATATTTTATCTCTCAGGACTAGATGAGTAGTCTGCAAACATTTAATAACACTTCTGGCTAACTGGCTTGGTAACTGAAGCCCATTAAAACTCTTGCCAATAGTTCCATGCCTGGTCAAGCTTTGTTGACCAAAGCAGATGAATCATTAGTGATCTAAGGAATCCAGCAAAATGCAAAAAGTACAACCAGCTGGTAACTGATTCCTGGCTGATTTACAGTTTCTACTGAGTCTATGGGCTTGTTTTGTGGGTATAATCCTCTTGCACTGTAACATATGGCAAGAATGAGGAGTATTACTGATACCTTGGTTTCTCTGACCCAGATAATATGCCTGAGGACTGTGTTATGCACGGCAAGTTATGCTGGATACTCACACTACTTTAGACAAAGTCAACAATGTGATTAATCTTACATAAAGTGGAGCTTTATGTAACAGCACAGATAATATATGTTATTCATTCTCTCGATATATAATAGTACAATGTAGGCAGTCTGTAGGATGTGTCCTCAAAGATCTGATGACTCCTGAATTTTAGGATGTATTACATTATATTTTCTCCACCCAAAGTCCAGCAGCAGGTAAAACAACCCTTTCTAGCATATCCTGGAGACTTGGCCAAAATGTAAGTCCTGGTGCACAAATAAAGTTTTCATCTCTCTTAACAGAATGAGTTTTTCTAGGTGTTTTTCATTATTTGTCCAGCTGCCAGATTCTGAGCTTTGATCCCAGTCCAGTGTGATGGAGATCAAGGGAGGCAGCACTTCTCTCAGTCAGTAGAGATTCCTGCTGTTCTGCCAACTCACCAAAGAAAGAGAGTTGCTAGAAAATCAAAGTCTATGACAATCATATCACCTGTGAGAAGCAGTGAATTTCCTGCTATTTGCAATACACTCTTGTCTGTGGCATCAAGAGAGAGATTTGCCCATAAGAGATGCCACTGAAATACTATAATAGCTGCTTGTCTCTTTTAACTATTTTTGTGAAAGATTCAGAATGTTATTCCAGATGCAGACACTACACACAGTTTCAGCAAAAAATACCAAAATATCAATGCTGCATTCAATTTTTTTTCATCAACATACCATAAATATTAGTTATTTCCTAAGGTATTTTTTAAAGCAGACCTGCCAGATCACTTTTTGACAAAACCTGAATACAGTTCTCAGTGTTGTTCAGTTTGAGGACTTCTTCCAATAGTCTGCAACATTTAATCCTGGTCTAATGCTTTGGTGGAGATTGGGGTATGTTCCAGAAGATTGGAAGAAGGTTGATGTTACCCCCATCTACAAGAAGGGCTTAAAGGTAGATCTAGGTAAATTATAGGCCCACCAGTCCTACTTCAAGCCAAATTCTCTCAGACTGTCCTCATAGACAGGTGCTCCAGCCCTCTAATAACCCTTATGGCTGCCATCCCCTGGACTCACTTCAACAGTTCCATGTCCTTCTTGTATTGTGGAATCCAGAGCCGGACACAGTACTGCAGATGGGGTCTCATGAGAGTGGAGTAGAGGGGCAGAATCATCTTCCTTGACCTGCTGGCCATGCTTTTTTTGATGGAAGACCTGGATAGGCTGGATGAGTGGGCTAACAAGTACCTTACAAATTTCAAAAAGGACAAGTTTAACATCTTGCACCTGGGAAAATATAATCCAGGAGTGGATCACAGATTGGGATCTATCTGTCTGAAGAGGAGCTTAGTGGAAAGGGACTTGGGGGTCCTGGGAGGTATCAAGTTCAATGAGTGAACAGTGTGCTACAACAGCAAAGAAAATCAACAGGATGCTGGGTTGCATCAACATGGGCATCACCAGCAGAGATCAAGAAGTCTCAAGAGATTGTCAGGCCACAACTGGAACACTCTGTTCAGTTTTGGTCCCCGTTATATAAAAAAGATGGGCCACAAAGATGTTTGAACAACTGGGAAGCCTGCCATTGCAGGAAAGGAAAATATAACTGGGTTTTTCAGCCTTGAGAAAAGAAGGCTTAGGGGAGACCTTATCAGTGTGTTACAGTACTTAAAATGTGGCTACAAAGAAGAGAGAGAATAATTTTTTACAAGAATTCACATAAAAAAGACAAGGGATAATGGGTACAAGTCAGTCCTTGGGGGATTCTCATTCAACACAAACAAGAAAAGTGTTCACAATCAATCAGTGGAATAATCTCCCCAGGGAAGTGGTGGATTTCCCAACACTAGACACTTTAAAGAGTCAGCTGGATAGGGTGCTTGGTCATCTTGTCTACACCCTGCTTTTGCAAAAAAGGTTGGACCAGATGATCCTTGAGGTTATTGCAACTTGGTGTTCTATGATTCTAGCACAAAGGGAACAAATTATATTGTCACTGCCACTGTTTATCTCTTATATGGCAAAGCGGCTTGTTAGCAAATTCACCAAAACTTAGTAAAGAAGAGCTTGAGTTAAGGTCCCTGCATGAATTATGGAAGGAACTGGGGCAGGAAAGGCATGCAAGATCCAGTGGACCATGAAGGCAAGATCAAAGAAGACATATGCTTGTGTATAATGTTTACAATGTGATGTTGTCACTAACACACTGGGCCAAGTTCCATTATTGTTATTACAAATTGATTTTATGATAAAATAGTGGAAAGTGGAAACTGCCCTGGTTTTACTGTGATGGAACTGCTCCTCCAGATCATATAGTTTCATCTTCACAGTCATTATTGCCCAAACTATTCCATTCTGTTCCAGTTTCTCAAACTTGATTTGATTTCCATTCAAGGTAAAGTCTTAAAGGCAGGCAAGATAATGTCCACAGCTGTAATCCAAAGAACAATGGCTACAGTATGAAAAACATTTTTTAGGCTCAGTAAAAGAAAAACAAATACCCTAATCTGAATATGCAATTTAAAAAATTGAACCTGGAATTAAAAAGAAACTGGGCTAGTAAACAAGGCTATGGCTATTTAAGGAATATATTCCTCACATTTATCCAACTCTTGAGACCAATTAATGTCAGTGATATAAAAAAACCACTAACAAGTGGTATTTTATGATCCCTCTCTGCCCCATTTTCCTTTCATAGTTTGGTACATGTTCTGATTCTTTAAAGCCAAGGCACACTCTTGTTATTTATGAAAATGTGCCAAGAGAAGCCTAGACTGAATATCAAGAAGCATTTTAGCTGTTAAGAGACTGTGCTCTTCCCTGCCATATGGTGTGCTTTGTAGCAGTGCAGTCTTTAAAAGAATCCAATAAGTAAATGAAAAGAGAGCATCACTCCCTGGGGATGTTTCTTGTGCTAGGGACATCTAACTGGGCAAGTGCTGCCCACTCAACACACCACCACTTAGGGCTGAAAGATGCCTTCTTTATTCCCTGTTCCATATACACATCTCTGCTGCAGTGCCACAGAGCAGATACTGCTGAATGATACCAAGCCTGAAATGTAGCACATTTATTTTGGAAAGTTAAAGAAACCATGGGTTTGGTGTGGCCCTTGATAAAAAAAATCCAGGACTTGGAACTAAGCAGTTTGATGTTCAACTTCCAGGTTAGAGCTCTTGGTGAAGATGGTAGGAACATAACAAGAAAAACCAAGTGCCATAAAATGAGATCAGAAATAGTTTTTTTTCTGACCTGGGAATGCTGAAGAAAAGAGAGCTGAAAAATCCACTTTGTTTGATCTTGCGATGCTTGGTTAATAGCTTCAGGGAACTTGTCCTTACCCAGTCAGGGTTATCATCTGGAAAATCTCCCCAAATGAAGCAAGAATCTCCTTTTAAAAACATGGCTGATCAGTACTGTGCCACTTTACAAATGTTGTGTACTACTATGTCACTAACACTAACTAGAAATGAGACGTTAACAACATCCACAATCTAGAGTAGTTCTTATTTGTATATAGGATCTTAATCATATTTTTTTAAGTTCAGACATTTCTCCTTGCTAAAACTCAAAATGCCAATAATATATTGGTTGACTAATAATATATTTACAATCTACTTTAACAAAACTTTGGGTTCTGTGTTGGTTCTTTTTCCAAAGTAAGTTCATTACAAAAGAGACTCCTTGTTTAGAAATGGACCAGAGCTTGTTTTATGAGTCTACATTATATGCTTTTATTTGGGCAATCAGTACATTTCAAAGTTAACAGCCAAAAAATACAGCTGAGTATTTGTTAGAACAAATCTTTCTCATGCAAGAGGAGGACAAGCCCATATGATATCAATAAAATTTCTGTTTCTTTCAATGCCCAGATAAACAAAAAAACAAACAAGCAAACAGAATAGTCTTTGATTGTTCACGATGTTATGAAATACACTTTATTAAAATATTTTAAATCTAACCAGATTCAAAATCAATGCTTTTAATGGTCCAATGACCTATCTAGAAGAAGTAAATAAGAAAAGACAATATATGCCATGTATAAGAAATGGACTGCAATGAATAAACAATTATCTTCTTTACAACAGAAGAACACAGTTATTTGGAGAAAACCTTCTGTGGGACTTTATGTCTTTGATCTATGTGGCCACAGCAACCAAAAAGCGCAAGTGTTGTGCATGATCAGCCACAGCAGGAAACAATCTCCTATTGAAAAAGTTGTTTCCATCTCTGTCCCCACATCACCAGGGCACATCAGCTAAGTACAATATGTTCAATCATTTTGATGCTACATCATCACATAACTGTAAAATGCTCCAGCAACATCTAGCAACCCAAACACTCTGTTAACATTATTATACTGGACTGCCACTAAACCTGACTTACCAATATTGCCTTGGAATAGATTGTAACTTTTAGAGAGCCTGACATACAACAAGAGAGAGAAAAAAAATGGCATTTTGCCAAGGATGCCAACAGAAGAAAGGAAAGTGACAGCAGAAAGAAAGACACAAAGTTAAGTTTACAGTATGGCTGCCTGCCTACTGCATGCTGTTATTTTTATTCTTAAGTACTTTGCCAGTACATAAACATTTATATGTACTTCTAATTACCACAGCAGTGAACACTGTGACCTGAACTTTTGTAACTGCATGACTGGCATAGTGCTACCCTTACAACACTCAAAATTCTGTGGAGAGACAATCTGTAAGGTCATGGAAACAACAGAAGCAGCCCTAAGATATGAAAAAAGGGGATCTCATGTTCTTGCTCTGATAATAACAATCCAACATTTATTTCTTTCACGTCCTTTCCTTATTTATAAGGAAGGCCTGTGATTTACCAGTACAACAACAGACCCTGAGGAAGCTGAGTGTTTTATATAATGAGTCGGTCTCATATTGCTGCTTGGATGAGACTGAAAAAGGGTTAAATAGTTGAGAAACAATCAAACTAAAATTCCTGCAAATTTACTCTTGGAGCAAGTATGGATTCAAATGCAAATTATCCTGGCCACAGACAGTTCTCATTTACCAATGTAATCACAATGCCTATTTTTACCCTTACCCTAGAGATGGAAAGAGTTATTCTTTTCCAAGGCAGCTAAATGGAATTTTACCTTCAGGTCAAGAAATCAGCTGAAATTATAAGGAAAGAGAACTGACAGTCCCTACTTTTAAACATGCTCCACATTTTTATGAAGTACTAAATGCACTGAAAGTGTTTACTTGGTGGTCAGTGCATATGCGCATGTATTCCCTATTGTGTTTTTACACAGAAGTCAAAAAAAGTAAAAGAGAAATATCTGAGACTCCAATAAATGTCTGGAAATTTAAATATAAGAAAGATGTCAAATTGAGATATTGTTTCTCTTTCAAAGAGGTTCCCCCAAAAAAAGTAGGACTTGGACTGTACATTTAAGGAATAAAAACAGACACGGTAGTTGATTTTAGTGGTAAGATGTGTTTTCAGCCAGAGTGGGTATTTTTCCAAATTTCAATTTCTTTTTGGGTTAGTGCCTGCTTTCTCCAATGGTTCTTCATCTACCCTTTGTCCATTCCCAATGGTCCCATCACATATTTCGTATGATCAAGTTCCAATCCACATACTCAATTTGGTGATTTTCTGGTAATAAATGGCTATGGCTTCTTTTTCATACAGGAAAAAAAATAATAAAATCCTTCCCCCTCCCCCACCTCTCCCCAACACCTTGATTTTCTAGGGAGAGTAGGCTAGAAAATCACCCATTAAAATGAAGAGTATTTATATTCCCTGAACCAGAATGAATACAGCTCAGATTTGTCCCGATAGCTATAATCAAAATATAGCCCAAATTCTATTGTTATCTAGTATTTTTGGCAGACCAAAGACAGAACCAGAGACAAAAAACAGGATGCTATCAAACACATAAATATTTTTCCCTTTCTGAATGTGCTCATTTAGCCACAGATACCTAATCAGTGCAGTATAAATGTCTAAGTGCAATGTTTACATAACAGAAATGACACAAGTCACATTTTTGTAGTGCATTTATGCAACAAAATGGATGCCCGACGTATGAGCAAATTCCACATTGCTGTTCCTGGATGGATCATTCAGTGAGCACATTTTCTTTGGGCAAAAGCTACATATTTTTTTCTGCCTACACAGGCAAAACATATTACATGAAATTAGTTTGAATAAAAAATTCTAGATGTTACAAACCCACAATTCTATGAGAGTTGATGAGTGTCTTAAAGTCTCTCGGACTAGAACATTTGTTAAGGTACTTTATGTAAATCAGAGAATTTTGTAAATTATTTTGGATTTCATGTGTTATGCCAGGTAAGTAAGTGCTGTTGAACTGAGCAACACTATTGAGAACTGCATGACTTTCAAGCATAAATCAATACATTTATTCTTAGAAAGAACACCTGTAATTTTTCACACTTTTCATTTTTCTAACTGCACTAAGAATTCTACACTTATGCATATCTCTGCACTAAATGTATTTGCTTCCGAGCACAGGTGAACAAAATAAAACCAATCTCTGCACTGACTCATTCCAGTGAAAATCTCATTGACATCTGTGGCCAGTGAAATGACTATTGTTATAACAATTGGATATGGTTTTAGAAAAACATAAATCTAAATACTTATCTGCAAACGATTTGTATGAAAGAGGAACAAGAATCTTGTTTAACTATGACTGCTCATCCTGTGAAACGTTTATATGTGTAATAGTCCTCAACTATTCAGGTGTGTCCTCAGCACCTACAAAATTGAAGCAGAACATACTTATCTACAGGAGCCAGCCAAATCCTTCTTTTGAGAAGCATTTTTTTACCAGAGGATTAATCTTTATCATACTGCTTGTTTCTTCCAAACATGGATGAAAAACTAAAAAAAAAATATGCTGTTAGCTCTGGAGAGAAGATTTTTTCTTGCTCTTTAAAGGGCAAAATTCCTTTAAATACTTCGCAACAGTAACAGAAAAACTGTAAATTGTAGTTCAGCACCTTAAATGCCATCTCCTTCCTTGACCTTTCCAATGGCATAACCAGCCTCTGTAGCAATTGCCTGGATATTGATGGCAGCTTTGTAAAGTGTAAGGGAAAGTTTTGTGTTACAATGGGGGCTGAAGCAGTCAGCTATTTTCCAGTAAGTCTCCTAAACAACCAGTAGAGATTATTAACTTCTTGGTCATTATCACTAACTTGGAATGGATTTAAACAAAAACCCCATATTCAATTAATAAACACATGAAGTATATAGTCCTCAGACTCAATAACTTTTCCATGTGTAATCTAAAATATTGAGAACATATTTATAATTTAATACAGTTATTGTAATTCTGTGCCAACTATTAGCTCATACATATAACTTGAATGAAAGGTTACAGAATACCCAGAATCTACAGAAATATACATATTTTTACCCACAAAATCCCCATGAACTACAACTTAGTACAGTACTTTATAGCAATTTGGTCTTGCTCTTACAATAAATGAGAGCAATAATATAAATATTAAAGTAACACAAAATGCAAGAAACACTGCCATCATGTGAGGACATACATATAAACAAAACATTTAACTTAATGTTGATCAATAAATTTTTCCTGCTGCCATGTTAAAAAAAAAATATAAAAAAATCTATAAAGTACCTAAGGCAATGGATGTCTTAGTTTGATAAAATTCACAGTACTTTTTCATTTGTGGAGGTAATGAACAAAAACTAAAATGCTTAATCAAATGTGGTTGTTCACATAAAACTGGATTTATTTTTTGCTCATGAAAGAAACTCAGGACCATTTCAGGGCCATGGTAATTTTTACTTTGATTTGACTTCACTAGGACCAAGATTTTATCACATTAACTTAAAAAGAAATCAAAGAATTTTGCTTGGTTTTCGGTACTATGGATTATCATATAAGGACTGTGGCCATAGCAGTACCATTTTGTAGAGGACTATTCCAAAGAATCCCAACAATCTAGACATCCATAAAATGTCACAGCTGTTACATCTGTCTTTACTGAAATATTTTTTTCAGAACACAGAATACACACTGCATTGTGCAAGTCAACTTTAAATTAGCATTTGGAACTCTGCAGCTCATTTATAACTCATTTTTCATTAAGTACAAATCTCACTAACATTTATTTTAGTTTCCAGATCAAAATGGTACTTGATCTATCTTCAGCAAAACTGTAGCTTGGAAAGCTGAAGAAGGGAGCATTCACTAGCTGGAATGCATTCTTTGTACTGTAAATATAGTAGGGATTATAAAAAACAAAGAGATTTGCTTCAGTGTCTAATTAGTTTAATTATTTGGAAGTTTTTAACTTGCTTTTATTTCTAAATAAAGTCTTGCAATGCAGAAATTAACATCTTCTCTGAAGACAAGTTTTAAAGTTAAGAACAGAAGGATCAAAAGTCATATTCATGTTTCAGAAGATAGTTTAAACTTGAATTGATTTTTTTTTTCCTAATAGTCCACCAAGTGCCTGCAATGTTGCTTTTTAATGTATTACATGATTTTTCATTTGTCGATTGGAAATCACTGTCATATTCCGCACAATTCTCTCCTTGTTCTCAAATGTACAGCTTGTCCAATTTCTGCTTCTGAAAATAATTTACTTTCCTTATTTGAATGTGAATAGTAGACACAGTATCTTCAGTTCAGTAGAACACTATCTTTTTCTTAGTGCAGAGCTTTTTCCTCAGTTCACCTCTTGGAAAATCACTTTTCACAACATTTACAATTCAACACAGAAGGTCAGGTGGCCTGATAGAAAGGATTTGCTGCCGCTGAATACTTGAAAAAGGATAATAAGCAGTAAGTAGTATGGGAAATTGGAATAGGTGATTTACTTTTCTCTCTCTTTTTTTTTTTACCATTTTATTCAAGGATTATTGTCATGATAAACCTTCTGATTATTGTGTTTTCATATGAAAATGACTGAAGGTAGGCATCTCAAACCTTCCTGTCCCAGTTTGATTTTGGAGATCCTGTTTCTAGAGTACTCATTTACCAAGGATGAGTAATCTATCCTAGTACAAATTTGGAACTAGATAGTTATCTGTCTATAACATCTTCTTATCTTTCAGTGCTGAATCTACAAAACAGAGCTACATTTATTGACTTTTTGGGGAAAAACTTATGCAGTTGTACACCAGGAGAAAACATGAATTCTCAGTTCAAGCTCATACTGAAGGCTAAGATCAATGTAGCATTTTGATTACTCTCTTTTTTGTTTTCTTTAAATAAAGTAGTTTGATTTCCAATACAAAATTTCATTTCAAGATTTCAGCATGTTTAGAAGTGTATTGTCTCATTAAACTTTACAGATACTACCATTTCAAGTATTTCTTTAGGACTGAAGTAGAAGAGGTAAAGGACAATGTGTAACAGAGTGATAGCATAACCTGTCAAAGATTTGGTACAACATGGCTTCTTTTAAACCTTTCTTAACTTCCAGACATTTGAGGTTCAGATCATTGCTCACATTTAAGATGTGACCTTGTTTAAACTTTAACTGCTGCTCCAAAAAGCCAGAAGTTTTGACACATGGGTGTCCCAGGCTCACTAAAGCATCTCAAACAGCAGGACATATCTCTGTGTGGGAAGCTGAAAAAGGTCTTCAGGGTCAGGTCCAGATTAAGAAACATGAAACTGTATTAATTTACATGTGAATTTGGTGTTAGAGGTGACTCCAGTTCTGTCCAGCTAGGAGGCTACAGACCTATTCACTTCACCCAGAAACAGTCTCACATTTGACTGGCTGAATCTCTCCAGACTCAACTATGTTGACAAGGAGCTTGACTTGCTTGCCTGGGCACTGAAGGCCAGGGACATTTTTGCTCATTCTCAACATGCAGTACACCTACCTGCACAGGAGGGACACAGAGGAACATTACAGTAACCCTCGCCACTTTGAAGCAGCAGCTGGAGGCCAAGCATAACAAGCCAGTCTTGGGACATCTTAGCTGGCAGTAGATGCCTGCATGCTGGGAACTGGAGTCTTCCCTGTGGATATCCCCACTGTCTGTAACAGGGACAGAGACATCTAACTTACAAATATCTATACATAGGTATTTAAACTTAGATATCTTTTTCATTGAATGGTGAATCCTGTCTTTCACGTTTCTCCTTTATTATTTGTCTGCATTGCATTTAAAGCTATCATGAAGCCTGCATGTAACCATAGTGAGCATAGCCTCCTACTGGGCTCCTGTTCTCCAAAGCTACTGTATCTTGCTTACATTGTGCTACCATAGACCTGCAATAACAGCAAGTGTCATTTCAGATCCTCCTTAAGAAGTAAACACAAAGAGTTCTCTTCTTGCTGGAAATTAGTACCAAAAAAAGGCTAAAAAATAGTTTTCAAAAATCTTGAGAAACTGTACACTGTCGTTGCTGCTTGTTCTTTTATGTAATTCTCATGAACATTTTTCACAAAGAGCTTTTGTCCCTTTTCATATGGAAAACTGGTTTGGTTTTATTATTACAGAAGCATAATTCTTGTGTGAAATGGTAAATTGCTATGCATGACTAAAAATTACTATTTTTATTTGAATAGACCAGGTTAAAAGATTTTAAAATGTTTCTACTTCAGTGAAGGGAGAACTGAAGAGGCCACTGACTTGTTTTTTACTTCTTCCCTCAGATATCTATTCTTTGTTCGGAAAAAAACTGTCAAGGAGAATAAGTAATTGCATGTGGCTTGGCTTGTCCTTTGCTGATATCAAGCTATATAATGAACTGTAACACTCTAAATAAATAGTTTTAAAACAACACTTCAGCTGTGAAATATAAAACTCCTTTAAATGTAATTTATTATCAGAAAGCTGCATTTACACTAATAAATAAACAAGGCAAGACTCTAGGTTCAAACACTGGTCCGTGGTGCTGCATGCTGGTGAACATGCCCTGTGGCTGGTTTTGGCTTGTTCCAGCTATTTTCCTCTCAGGTAGTGCTGACAACAGGGCTGTTCCCAACAGGCAGCATGTAGCCCTGTCTAGCAGAAGACGACAGTTTAGTGGTACAGGCATACATTAGGGACATTTGGTGCCTGAGGGCCAAAGAATGAACCCTAGACTATTTTATTTTCAAATACAGAGGGAGCATACAGGAGAATCAAAGAGACTAACTCAGGCTGCAAGTAATAAAACTTTTACAAATAAACCTTCACAGAATCAGTATTTGACTTTTCGTGTCAATTGCAAGTTTAAAAGAACTGTTTAAGGGAAACTCATGAATAGAGTAAAAGAGCTGCATTTATAAAACAAGTCTTTCTTGATGGTCATTTAGGCAATTTTAAGTGTGGTCTGTGCCTTCTTAAGGATATAGATTCATTTATCAGAAGACAGAAAATTGTAAATGTTCCAAAAAATTACAGAGGAAGAATTATACTGCAGAATTGTTAAACATGATGTACTTCCATCATTATTACAAAAAGAATGTTGTGTGCAGCCATAAATTCTACATTTAAAAAGTCATTTTAGGGTTTAAAATTTCTGGGTTTTTTAATATAAAATGTAATATAAATACACAACTCTTACTTACAGTGAGTTTTAGATAATTTGAGCATGATTTATTCTGGTATCTTCAAATATATTGAATGCCTCAAGAACTAAAGGAAACAAAAATAAGAAATGTGTTTAAAAAACAGAACTCTTCAGTGTGTTCAAAATATTCATGGGTGGTGAATGTATTTTGGGCTGTAATGATCCTAACAGCTGGTTGCAACAGCTTCTTCCAAAACAGAGAATTTTTTTAGTTGAATGAGTTTACTTTCTCTTTCAGCTAAAGCCAAAGTTTTTCCAAAGTTTTAAACTGCTGCCTAAACTTTAGGTAAGTTGAATACATGTCAGTGGAATTGAAAAAAAAAGGGCATACATTCCTAAATTTTATTAATGCTTGCTTGTAGCCTGTTCATCATGATTACTCTATTTTATCTTACTTAAAAGACAACAATTTTATGTTGCGGGGTGTTTTTTGAGTAATCACATATACAACCAGAACAATTTGGTCACTTTGCTAAAAACATGATGGAAGGTGATAGCAATAAAATGATCAGATGTCATAGTATACCTTTGAAAGGTACTTTTAACAAGACAAATAAATAAATCAATCAGGTATCACAATACCCCATACCTTGGGGTATTGTGAAGCTGAAATATATTGATGGTTTCCAAATGGTATTAGACAAATTCATGGAGGAGCAAGGACACTGGAGACCATCAAACATGGGGCAAATTTCTATGCGCAAATGACCAAATCAGTGGCTTTCAGAGGCTCCATGGCCAGGGGAAATGTCAGCCTATGCTGTCATGTTCTCTGTTCTTTTATTCTTTCCATGAACAATTTTTTGATGAACACTGTTAAACATAAGATACTGGAAGAGGTGGATCTTTCCTTGAACAGAACAAAGTTGATTTATGCCAGTGAAGATGCTCATTATTCATTCCTTGCATGCCATCTGTTCTAGGTTAAAATGTGTGTACATATTCTGTTTGAGGGGTCGGAAGACATACAAAATATGGTAAAGCAGTCTAATAAGTCACTTCATATTCAATATATATCTAAGTTTAGATATGTAACAACTTCATAAATGAAGTTTTAAAATGAGATATTAAATTGAGAAAAAGTTATATGTCTTACATTAGGATAATGCTGAAATTTATATCTATCTGAACATGAAAGGAAATACTATAACACTGGGGAAAAGACAGATTGAAGGCAAACTAACGAAAAAAAAATTGAAAAGAAATAATAATTTTTTTTAAAAATCATCAAAATCGGGGATCCATCAGGAGAGTCTGTAGAGACAATGATGATTAGGCAAAATCACTGAAGAAAAACAATTGGATATCACTGTGGAAGGAACTAGTTAAACCAGAATCTTTTATTGTGAAATTTACTCAGAGCATCTGCCTAAAATTTAACTGACCACAGAGTACGGGATATATAAACAAAAGCAACACGAAAATGCCAGAATCAGAGTTTGATAATCCCCCAGAAATTCTATGGCCACTTTAAAGGATGAGATATCGGAAATTCTAATAGTAATGTGTAGCCTCCTATAAAAATAGTCATGATATTTCATGACTGGAAAGTGCCAAGAGTGACTTTAAGGATGGCTTCAGGGCAGTTATGAGGGATACAATCCTCCAAGTCTGTCATTTACTTTTACCAAATTACTAGAAACAGTAATAAAAAAGAATCTGTGACTGCCTTTATATACAGTTGGCTTAGGAAATGTCAACATGGCTTTTACAAAAGGGTGTGTTGTCTTTAAAAACTAAGAGAATGCTTTAAAAGACTCAACAAAAGCATGGGAACAAAGGTGTGTTGCTCATACAGTTCTGCTTGGATTTTCAAAGGCTTTTGACAAAGTCTCTCAGCCCCAGCTTTTAATGAAACCAAGAGTGAAGCATAAGAAAGAAGGTCCTTGCATAGATAAATCATTTGCTAAAATGATGGAAAACATAAGGCTGAAATACATGACCAGCTCTTGCAAGAGAAGGACAGCAGTGCAGTTCTGCAGGGAGCTGTACTGAGACCTGTGGTGTTTGTCTTACAAACGACTGATGTAAACTAGGGAGTGATCAGTAGGAGAAGAAAGTATGCAAAGGTTGTTAAACTACTTACATAGTAGAGATGAGCAGTGGATGTAAAGACTTTCAAAAAGACTTTATGAGAGTGAGCTATAAGGTAATAAAATGAAAGACAAGATTCAGAATGGATAAACATAAAATAATTCACCCAGAGGAAAAGAGTAGTTTTTATAATGGGAGCTCCAGCCCTTTATCTCCCCCAGAAAGGTCTGCAGCTGAATGAATGGATGAAAACTTGGGACTTCCCTTCCACAATTTTCTGACAGTTTTCTTTAAGTCACATGATTTCTTAGAAGCAAATTCCTCAGCTGTCACTGTTGATATCAACCCTTGACAAATTTCACATTAGATCACTTTAAAGTGTGTTTTGCATGCACAAATCAACATAAAACTTATCCTTTTCTTTATTGCTTGTATATTGAATTTAAAGTACTTGTTGGTTTAATTGTATTCTAATACTGTTAGCCAACATTAGAATTTTTGTTCTCTGAGAAATAAACATTTTGGTAGCAGAGAACATAAAAAGACAATTAATTGACTCAAACCTCATAAAGTTTTAATGTCTTGGGGTGGTTTTCTTCATTTTCCTTTCCTGACAATCTAGGCAGTCCAGTCACTTAAAATACAGGACAGGAAATAATGGATCAGACACAAAAAGTTGACTAGGGCTATGATAAATTAAGAGAGTGCAGGCATGTAAGGTCTCATTTGAAAGCTCTCCACCTTTTTATTGTATAATTCACGTCTTTTACTTCCATCGTTCTATTTTGCAGGATCATTTGGTTTCTCTCTCTAGTAACAGAGTGGAAGGAAGAGAAAAAAAGACCCAGAGTCAGTGGAAACATATTTTTTATTTTTTCCATAATCTAATTTAATAAAAGCACAACAAACATTAATTCTATACTAGAAATTGTTCCTAACTCTTTTATAATACTACTCCACTTGCTTTTTACAATGAGGTATGGAAGACGTTCATTTGCATGTATTCATACAGATCTCCAGTTTAAAAAGCACTGAGGCCCCTTTCACCATTTCTTTTACTTCTTCAGAAGTATATGGAAGTTGTAGGAAAAGGCAGCCTTAGTAATTTGTTGTTAACAAAATGTTACATTTGTGCTTTTTTTTTTCAACTTTACCTTGCCTTTCTAGATGCAGAGAGCTGCAAGAGACATGTGTGAAGGACTAGGTATTTCCTTACACGAACATGAAATGTCCTTTGAGTCAGCCGACAATACTGACTTAAAACGGCGTCTCCACGGGGCGCTGAAACCCCTCTGTGTGTGTGCGTGGGGGGGGCAGCTGCTGCGGGGGAGGAGCCGTGGCCGGAAGCAGGGGCGGGACTAGGTCCCATCTGATTGGCTGAAAAGCCCAGAAATACAAAACCGGCCAATCGGGAGCGCCCAAAAACCCCATGAGAGAGGCAGCGCGGCACGCCCCTCTCTCTCTCGCTCTCTCCTCGTGTTCGGGGCGGTCGTCTCCACACACTGCCTGCTGCCGCCATTTTTCCTGCCGTGCCTGCCACTCCTGCCGGGAGCCGCCCCCCGCCGAG
>NW_009953947.1:575587-587480 GCF_000747805.2 Chaetura pelagica
CCGCCCGTCGCGCCTACGGTCCCGGAGCCGCGTGCCACTTCTCTTTGGGGGGGGGGCGACCTGCGCTTGGGAGTGCTTGCAGCTGACTTGCGCCACCGCGTGGTGAGATAAATCCGGCTACCCCAGCTTATAGGGGAAAATATAATCTTGTCTTACCTGCACACAAATCGCGACCCTATACGGGAACAGCGTCGGGCATATCCCTCCCCCTCCTTCCCTCACTTAAATAAGTAAATAAGGTGTGTAACTAAGGTGTATTTCATGTGTTTTAATCACTCCTTTTGAACCTCCTGCCACAAATTGCTTTGTTTTCCCCACAATAAACCGTGCATTCCTTTAGAAATATTAGTAAGCACTGAGCAAGTTATTCACTCGAAAAAGTCAGGGCCAAAGCCCCTGCTCCTCTGTGTGAGGCGATACCCGTGTGGATCTCTCAGCAAATCCTGATAAGCTAATACACTCCAATAAGGAGATATAATAGGTCACGGATCGTGACAGCATGTTTAGTAATTCCTTTTTTAGTGGTCAAAAATGTTTTTTTTCTTGGCCATTTTGTAATAAACATACTACTAAATAAAGCTATACCTAAAACGAAAGTTAACTGTCAGTCTGATTAGAATTGTTCATTTATTCATTAATTTATTTTGAATTGTGGCATTGTACCTCTACTACAAAAATTTGTCAATCTTTTTTTTTTATATCACTTAGTTAGTGGATCCACTGGCTTAATGTTAAATGTCAGTAAACAGCTGTGAAATCTGTGGAGTGAACTTGAATTTTAACTATGTCTCTGGAGCATGAACCATTATGTCACATGAAGGAGAAAAGTAGTATCAGCAACAGAGACTCCCAGGTGGCTGCTGTGTTACTTCCCGTGCCTCATCCATGAGTGACAACCTGTACTGTACTATCAACTCACTGAAGAGCATTTCTAAACAAGTCTGTGTAACTTAACACTGTTTTCACATGTGGCAAGAAGAGCCAGTAGTCAGGTTCTTTTACATTTTGTAACTTAATGATCCTCATGGGTCCCTTCCAACTTGAGATATTCTATAATTCTTTAACTGTCTTTTTCATTGTAAAAACTAATTTGAGACTAGATAGTTCTCAAAAAGATATCTTTTTGTTCAGTAAAATACTTGTGAGTTTGATTCAGAACTTTCAAGGAGAGATTCTGCAGCTTTTATCATGCAACTTATGAGACTGAAAATGTATGAAAAGCACAAACCAAACACTCCAGTTGGTCTCTCCCTACTGCCAGGACCTTCAAGCTGTAATCTGCAGCTAAAAGGTAGCAGCAGCTGAAAATCCATCTTTTCTGATAATAAAATCTCATTATCTAATTTGTGCCATATCAAGTCTTCTCAGTAGGACTGCCTTTGAAAAATTCAGAATTAAATGTAGCTACCTACCTGCAAGGTAATCAACAACAACAACATATATACTTCTAAAAATCTCCATGAAAAGGTTTTGCTTACTAACGAAATATTTGAGCTTTACTTTAAAGAGTGAAAGAATATCAATGAAGTACAATGTTTAAAAGGAGCCTTTTCCTTAGAAACTATTACTTATATAAGGTCTGAGCAGTAAGAAAAAGAAAGGCAAACAACCTGTTTAATAATAGAATGTTTGTTAGACCTCCTTGGTTTAAATGTAGGAAGCTACTTAGAGCAGGGTTTGAAGCCATCAGCTCCTTCATTCTCATTTATTTTTCTGAAGTTACATGAAGATTAGAAATATTAAATTATCTCATTCAGTTTACTTTTTTGCTTGTTTTTGATGAAAATAAACAACTTTGGTCTTGAAGACCAGTGAGATCAGAACTGATGAGATAATGATATTTTTTAAAGGTCTATCTGCATCTTGTTATTACTTCTTTTTATCTATTTCTTCTCATTAGGACAGATTCTGAATCACTTGGTTGTACACACATGGTTTTAAAGTGTTTCTGCACAAGCTATTACATATTTACCTTTCTCCTATACACTATCTTACATTATATTGGAGGATTTGAAAAGTCTGCGTTTTCACTGATTTTTTGCAAATTTCATAGTGTATTTGTAGGTATAACAAAACTAAAACAAGCCTAAAACAAAATAAACAAACAAACCAAGCCCAAAAAGCAGCAATAGAAAACTCCTTTTTGACAAAAAGAATAAATAAAACCAACTAATATTATGTTAGCTTTTGAACTGAAACTCATTATGCACAACCTCTAACCTCTTTATTAATACTAAAGTATCAGAATATACACTGGAGCTGCAAGATAGATTCTTCTGTTCTAAGTAGCTCTAAGGTTATAAGACAAGCAACAGCACTGAGGTCCAAGGAGTAAAATAGATAGATAGACAGACAGATGAATAGATAGGTAGATATAACATCGAGTAAGTAAGGATTTAGATACTTACATTACTTCAGCAAAATGTGTGAATAAATATTTGCAACGGTGTGCAAAATAAATGTAAGTTCTACACTTGATAATGATTTCTATATACTGTTCAACTGTGTTCATGCTTATCTGAATGGAACAGGTTCAGGGAAATAGTCTTCATAATAAATTTCTCTAAAAAATGCAACATATGTTATCTAGCACTTAGCTGGGCTCCTTCTATAACAAATGAATAGAGAGCTAGCAATGCACTCCAGAAAGAAAAACACCCTCTCTCTAAAGTAAGGCAAATTTCTTTCTGGATACAGTTGTGTTTTTCCACTGACTAAAGGAGGTTTACTCTGAAAATACTGGAATGTTCTGCTGTTTTCTTTTTAAATGTCACACTGCTACATTTTTTTAATTGTAATGATCATCTTGTACATAAACTGCAGCCAATCACTATACATTAGTATTCACCACACATCGTTTTTGTCAGTTACTCTAATTATTGATTGGCATGCATAACCCCAAAAAACCTCACAAGCAGCCTAAATTAAGGGTCTGTGGTTCCTTTGCTGATTTTGAATCCTTTTAGTAAGCACAGAGTATCTGGCCAATTGGCCATCTTCTTTGCAGCTATGTAAAGCTCCAGCACACACCAGTATTTTTATTTTTTTTTCAAATATGTTAACTGTTAAACAGATTAGTCTAATTTAGCTAACAGAGCAATGTGAGCCTATAGTATTACCTCTTTCTGAACTAAGCTCCTGATGCTTTGTGACTTTTTGTGATGGGAGCATGCTTTTCATTCTTGCTCAGCATGCTATTTTTTTCCCTCTCCTTCAGCTCCCCCTCCTTGAAGCTACTGCTTCCCATTCACTTTTTCAACAGCAGTTCTTTTTTCTGGGCCACCTATCTTAATTCATTCTACATTATAATAAATGCACAGAAAATGAACATACATTGCACAGAAAAATGCATAATTTAATCTTTACATGTAATGATGCTTTTGTAGCATCTTTCTCTGTATATCTTGGAACATCTGAAGGAGTTCATAAGGGGTTTTTGTGTGGAATAACTATGTTTACTTCTTATTTTCAGTTTCTATCCATATAGAATATGAAATAAAAGAATTAGAATGCATGTAATACTATTCATATGCCCTCAGAGAGCTGGACTCTCTCTCTGCTCCAGTAGTATTAACAGACCTAGCTTCATTTTGTGCAGGCTTTCTGAAGTACCATAAAGAGAGTGGCTTTTTTTGGACTTGGTTAGCTAAAACATATAAATCATACATGCTGCTGAGACTTCCTTCCAGACTTTCACCCAGGGAACATTCAGTTTTGCCTGGGGAAGTAATTTGAATGGGTAGCTGATCAGGTCAATTCGAGAGAGTCTTCCTGAGTCTGTGATGTCGTATTAAATTAGGGGACCTTGGAGAGTTTAAAGTCTGGGAGTTTTGTGAGGTTTTAGGGGAGAAGACAAGGATGAAGTCATCAGACAAGCTCTCATTTCAAACTATAGGCTGTGGAAAATTACTTTTAAGAATACAGATTATTTCTCAAAGTCCAAGCTGTGGTTGGTGTTAGACCCCTTAAAACACAACAATAACAACAAAATCACTACAGAAATTATTCATCCTTATCAGCATTAGAGGACACACTTAAAGTGTCAGCTTTGGGAAAATTAGGTAGTTGCCCAAGATTTCAGAAAAAGAGGAAAGGAAAAGCCATCCAGAGCCCTGACACCTCTCCTGACACCCTCTGCCTCATTCTAGCCCTTTCCCATCCCAAAGGAAGAGGACAGATTTGCATCTGTTGCTGAAAGAGTTTCTAACCATCTTTCTCTGCCTTTAGCATTAGCACAGTGTGTGCTGTGATCCTGAAGCCAACAAGGCAATTCTGATCTGGCAGCAGCACCTTGACGTTGAGCAGCATTCTAACAGAGAAGACTGATGCTAGCCTAGGGATAAGTGTAGGGTATAGACGCACATTTCCATATGTCTACTGGGAGCATGACTTTTATTCATTGTTGTTTGAAATAATCTCATTCCACAAGCACTGAAATAAAATGCCAATATGTTTGTAATTTTTTACTCTCTTCATTGTATTAGGTAATGTCTAGAAAAAATACCCAAACAAAAAAACCACCTGACGAGTGAACCAAAAGCCCCTCTTTTACAGCGGCTAGTTTTGAAAGTTGAGTAGAAGTTTTCGCAAAAGTATAAGGTCTCATAGTTTTTTTGGTGGGCAGCACTATTAAACTTCCACTAGCTGATGGAAAGTACAGTTGTGTTATTGCAGCTTCTAAAGGCATTAATTTCTGAATCAATTTTAGTTATTTTCACTCAGCGAGTTTAAAATTAGGCACATAAATATACTTGTTACAACTGCCATGTATTTAGATCTATAGGAGAGCTAAAAAAGCAGAGCAGCTGAGAGAAGCAATACTGTAGAATCTTCTATATTGAGAGAGGGTGAAGAGATAGGATGATAAAAATGCACTTGAAATTTAATATTACAGGGGAAATATATATCTATACATATAGCACATATATATAGCACGTGTTACTAACTCATGCATATCAGTGCTGGAAAATAAAAATTGCACTCAAAATGCAATCTCTGATAAATAACTGTTCTCTGCTGGTGTTATGGCAATGGGAAATTTGGGATTCAAAGATGATGCACAGTGAGGAGGCAAATCTAGTATATACCCAAAACATATATATACACATATACATATACATATACATATACATATACATATACATATACATATACATATACATATACATATACATATACATATACATATACATATACATATACATATACATATACATATACTTATATATAGCATATACTCAAAATACAGTTCTGGTGCTCTCAGCACAACAAAGATATAGACCTGTTGGAGAGGGTCCAGAGAAGAGCCACCAAGATGATCAAAGGCCTGAAGCACTTCTGCTATGAAGACAGGCTGAGAGAGTTGGGGCTGTTCAGCCTGGAGAAGAGAAGGATCTGGGGAGACCTTGTAGTGGCCTTCCAGTACTTGAAAGGGGCTACAGGAAAGTTGGGAGGGGGCTTTTCATCAGAGAAGACAGTGATAGGACAAGGGATAATGGTTTTAAATGGAGAGAGGGGAGATTTAGGTTAGATAATCAGGAAGAAATTCTTCACTATAAGGGTGGTGAGGAACTGGGATGGGTTGCTCAGGAAGGTTGCCCCATCCCTGGAGGTTTTTAAGACCAGGTTGGATGAGGTTTTTGTGCAATGGATCTAGTGGTAGGGTTCCCTGCTCATGGAAGGGGGTTGGAACTTGATGATCTTTGAGGTCTCTTTCAACGTTAATGATTCTGTGTTGGTCCAGATGTTATTAATATTTGACTAATGATGCACCCACTGGAGAAAATCTCAGTTTCCTAATGACCCAAGCTTCAACTATTGGCGCCTGTCTTTGAGAAAAGGGGAACTCTTCAGCAAAACAAGATTAATCAGGCTTGTTTTATTAGAAGTCTGCTTCCATCTGCAGCAGTGACATTTGTATTCATGCTACAAAGTTTTGGTATCTCGTGCATTCGTATTAAAGACCAAAATAATGCAGAGTAATGTAACCAGAAAAAAAAAAGGTTTTTGGGTTTTCCCTGTGCAAAATTCAGTAGCTGATGAACAGCTGCTGTTTGTACCTGAGTGAACAGTATGACAGAGAAAGAAGAAATCTTTCATATAAAAATAAAAATGCTTGCTCTTTTTTTCCTGAGCATCAAGACTTTTAAAAGAGGCTGGGATCTGTCAGGAGCTCCTCAGGCCATCTGCTTTTCTGCTAGCACAACCCAGGGGCTGCTCCAGCCGTACTCAGTCCTGTTCTCTAAGGATGCATGCATCAGCTGTGAGATGACAAACAGGCCCATAGACACACTTATCTATCCAATACAGAGAATAAGTAATTGGCTGGCTGCCTAGAATACCTTCAGAGAGAAAAGAACATGGAGAATTTTTGCTTGTAGATCTGGTCATGGCAAATAAATAGTCTCTAAATTAAGACAGAAGTAGAAGACACCATATAACACTGAGGTTTAGACAATGTAGTCTGCACAATGTTCCTTGGAATAACATGAGGTAGCCACAACTCTTTATGTTCAACAACATGAAATAATAAAACATTCATAGCCTAAACCTCACTCAGTCAATGTCACTTTCACTCTGTATTTGCTGGTATTTTAAAATATTTAGGATAAAACAGGAGATTCCTAAAAGCATCTTGAAGTGTTTTTGAAATAGCATTTGGCTCACATACCATTGAAAACTGGAGAACTTTTAAATGAGACAAAATCTTACAGACTGGGAATGGCATTGTTCCTCATCATTTCTTCAAACTAAAGATGATTCTGAAACATTTACTTATGTTTATTACTGTTTTTCCCCATAAATGGTCCCTTTGAGCAAATATATTTCTTTAGCCTTTCCTGAGCACAGTATTATATGTGCCCAAGTATAATGCAGCACTGTTTGCCTAACCTCTCCCTGTCTGCTTCTGTTGCATTTTTATTGGAAAGCTTCCAAAAATCTTTGTTAAAACTGTTCACAATGAGATCAAGAGAACACTTGAGTTTTGTTGGAGTATTTGTCAGGAAACATGCATGGATAGCATTCTTTGTAAAGAAACATGTTAAATATGAAACTCTAGAAAACAAAATTCATTATTATAGAAGAAGAAAGTCACTCAGCTGGAATCCCAAAGGTTACAAAATCACACAAGCAGTGAAGCTGCCTATTCCCCAAATACAAAAGAAACCACAACATGGTGTCAATAAACAACCCTTGGGTCACAATTTTCCAAAGAACATTCAAACAACAGATAGAAAATTGTGCATGGATGAAGAAGATGTTGAAGAAATACATGAAGTCACTATTATAGGACAAAGTAAAAAATGAAAATTGATTAATTAAAATGTATGCAATGGATTCTCACTGATCATTCAATCAAATGCTCAAGAATAATGTGTTGGAAAAAAAAGTTAAACTAGGATTATTGACTGTTATAATAAAATTGATCGAGTTCAAACTGCAAATAAAAATAACAGATGATGGCTTATTAATGACTGTTTGGTGACTCTAAAAAATCCATATTTACCATTACAGAGATAACCATCACAACTTTTTAGACGTCCTTGAAAAATTTTAAGTTATCCAACAGAAAAGGAGAGGTAGTGTTCTTCCAATCTAATTCAGCTATCTAAAAGTTAAGTATTTGATGTAGTCTTATTTAGTTTCAGGGACTCCTCAGTACACTGAAACCGGTGTCCTAAAAAAAGCCATATATGGTAAATGAAGGGAGACATCTGAGATAACTCAGATAAGTTATTATCTGGAGATGCAGGTGGAGATTACATGGTTAATTTAGATGGAGCAGCTAACTTCAATGTGTTCAGAATAAAACAATGAATGAAATCCACCTGAATATTTGACCTCTCAGTGTCTGTACCGAGCCGCTGAATGGAGGGTGTTATCATCTTTCATTGCAGTGCAATAAATAAGATACTTCAGAGGCCACTATTGTAAGTTTGCCATTATCGAAAGGAGACTCTATTGTAGATCAACCCACAGTTCCTGCTTTCTTATATAATCACAATTCAAACATAAATGAAGGATTGATTCCTCACCAGGGGTATAGATTTCTGATATTGAGAGCCAAGAGAATAGGCCCATCATCTTCTTGAGAGCTTAGAAAAGTAAGAAACAAGCTACAGAGTTTTGTACATTTCACTTTGAAACCATGGAAATAGCAGGAAATCTGTCCAAAAGACCAATATAGTAGTCTAGACAGGAAATATCTAGGGCATGAACTATTATTTTGGCCCTTGATAAAGTAAAAAATCAGAATTGTTGCAATACTAAGCATATTTATTGAGTATGAGTAAGAGTAGTAGCATTTAGACTAGTGTGAAATCACTGATTCTTAAAGATGAAACACGAATTGGGTGTGAAGAAATTCATTTGAGTAACCCTCTTCAACATTGCTGGAGCCAGGATTTCCCCTGTGAGTGGAAGCCATGTCACATTATAACAGGAGCATTATACATCTGCTTACACTCATTGTACGCAGGTGTGAACTGATCAGAGTTGGATGCATAAATCTTTTCTAGGAAAATGTACACTCAGCATTACAGAATTGCTTTGAAAACATTTATTCATCTTCAATATTTTAAAAAATGGAAATAGTTTTCTATATGAGAATTTTCTTCTAGTTTCTTAGACATTCTGGATGCTTTTTACAAAACAGAATGTTTTAACAGATTTAAAATTCATCTTTCACTCTTTTGCTTTGTTAAAAATCTGAAAAAAAAGCCTTTGGTTTTTTTTGCAGAAAAAAAAAACTTTAAAAGTTTGAAGTTGACAATAGACCTCCCAAACCTTTTTTTCCTTTCTTACACCTCCCCTGTTGTAACATCAGGCCATTTCCTTCAGTCTTACTATTATTTACTTGAGACAAGAAGCCAACATCCACCTCCCTCAACCTCCTTTCTAGTAGCTATAGAGAGCAATTAGATCTCCCTTCAGCCTCCTCTTCTCCACACTAAACAATCCCAATTCCCTTCTCCTCTCCTCCTGTTCTCCAGCTCCTTCAACAGGTTGGTTGCCCTTCTCTGAACTTGCTCCAGCACCTCAATGTCTTTCTTGTAGTGAGGGGCCCAGAACTGAACTCAGTACTCCAGATGTGGCCTCACCAGTACCAACTACAGGAGCACAGTCACCTCCCATCTCCTTCTGGGCACACTATTCCTGGTACAAGACAGGAAGCTGTTGGTCTTTTTGGCTACCTGGGCACACTCCTGGCTCATATTCAGCCACGTGTCAGCCACCGCCACCAGGTCCTTTTCCAGCAGGAAGCTTTCTAGCCACTCTTACCCAAGCCTGTGGAGTTGCCTGGGGTTGTTGTGACTGAAATGCAGGACCTGGCACCTTGGTCTTGTTAAACCTCATACAACTGGCCCCATCCCATCAATTGAGCCTGCCCAGATCCCTCTGCAGAGATTTTCTACCCTTGTGCAGGTCAACACTGCCACCAAACTTGGTGTCATCGGTAAACTTGCTGAGGAAGCACTCAATCCCCTCATTTAAAGATATTGAACAAGACCAGCCCCAGAACTGAGCCCTGAAGGACACCGCTATTGACCAGCCACCAACTAGATTTAACTCAGTTGCCTACAACTCTCTGTGCCCAGTCATACAGCCAGCTTTTAACCCAGTGAAGAGTACATCTGTCTATGTCATGAGCTGCTAGCTTTTCTAGGAGAATGCTGTGGAAGATGGTGTCAAAGGCTCTCCTAAAATAATAGCCTTGCAACAGTAACTGAAATATCTTGCTTGACTGAGAGCCCAGTGAGTGAGTATGTTTTTCAGGGCAGCAGATGTGCAACTGTGGCCACAGCTGAGCAGTCCCTTAGTTAGGCTCTCCCTAACACAATGTGTTCCTCAGTAACTCTGCTACTCCTCTGTTTACCAGCAGCCCAACTGACAGCCCCAGTTATGTCAGATGAGAGAGGAGGACTCAGCACCTACCAGCATTAGGCTCAATACTTGGTAAGGATAGCAGGATGTTCTTTTTAAACCATGGGAAATAGTTAGTGGTTCCATAATCATTGATACTTGATCTAGGCAGTAAAAAGCAACAGAAATCTGATATGGGTCTGGTGTGAGTGTGTGATTGTGTTTCACTTGTGGCATGTGTGCTGTGCCAGAGCACACCATATGGTGCTTGGGCTGCATTTGTGTAGCTGCAGAACAGATGATACTTGATCTGATCCTGAGTCTGCCAGGACAAAATTACCCTATCAAAATATTTTGAACAAATTTGAAGCAGCAGTATGAACTCACACCCATTCTCTACTTCGTGGCGTGTGGCTTCAGCTCTTTCCATCAATTACTAGATTTCTTCAAAATTGTCTTCTTTGGAAAAGCAGACTTTCTAATGCTGAGTTTCACACAGCAAAAACATAGAATAATGTTTTCATGATGTTTTCACTGTGTAAGTGGAAAAGTAGAGAATACTCTTGATCCAGCTAAGCTACTTTTTTATCCAAGGCAAAAATCAAATGAAACTTCTCACTAGATGTATGTTCAAAATAAGAAATTCAGATTTGAAACCTACACCTCATTTCCTAAGTATCAAGGCTTTCAGAACTATATTTAGATCTCCTAGAATTTAGGGAGAAAGTTAGATTTTTTTCTTGCAAAGCTTTTAGAAAAGTAAAACACAAAGAGATTAACCTGTTATTCCTTGCTTGCTGTTTCTGCTTTTTTTCCCTTGTGTTTTTTTTTTTCCTCCTTTTTCTTTTTTTTTCCTCTTTTTTTTTTTTTTTTTTTTTTTTTTTTTTTTTTACCCTTCTGTCTTTGCAATTCTGTGTCTTTACTGCAGTAAGGGCTGGAGAATGAGAACATGGAATCACAGCTGAAGCCCATGAGTACAGTCTCCTTCCTTGGGATTTCCCAACCAAAGAAAAATTATTCTTTTTTTTTCTGACAGAGCCCTCAAACCTGTTAAGCTTTTGCTTATTTTCAAAACACTTAAATCAGTACTCAAAGAGAATCAGAAATGAGACCTTGCACTGCAGAACAACTCAGGGACAGATCACAGCCAGGTAGAACAGGAAATTAAGTAGATGAAATGTCTACAGTATGTGTCTGTTTTAACCACAGCTCAAGTCATTAAAGTTTTTGGGTTTTTTACTTTCTAGCATACATACTAATTTCCTTCAGTCAACTTCATTATTTTGGTGTTGGACTGTTTTATAGTAAAACCATTTTAAGAGATGGAAAAATCCATATAATCGTTTTCTGAAGGGGGCATATCTGCCAAGCCCAGCTTCTGTTAGCTGCTGCTCATTTGCTTCCACTTCTTCCTCTTCTCTGTCTTGTTTATTTAAATATTTTAATGAGCTTGACTTTAGGATCTACATATTGCCACGTGTGGCAACAAGCTAGAATTACTTCTCAGGTCATGCACTAAAAAGTCTGGACCACAGAACAAGGTGGTTAATGTCTCTGAAATCTAAACCCACTTTTGTTCTGTCAAGTCTTGCATAGCTGACAGCAACTCAGCAGTAACGAAAGGTCAACTTGGAAGTCAAAGACTTACAGCCTCTAAGTCTCATTTGCCTGGAGACCACAGAAGTCTTATTTCTTTCCCATTTTTAAAAATGAGAAGGCCTATTCAAGAAACCACCTGCTTTACAAAAGGCCTATATTCATTTCCCTGTAAAAATACAATTCTGGATTAAAATAGAAATAAATTAAATAGCCTCAAGATATAAGTTAAAGGTAACAGCCAAAACTTTTGCCACTGTGAACTGATACACCATCTAGGATAATGCTCATTGGAGCTAGGTCAGTGCTCAGTAGTGTCTCCATGGCTTGAGAAGAAGTCCTTGACTCTGGGTAAAGCACACATTGCACTGCAGTAGTAGTGGCCTGTGAAATTATTTTGCCTTAGAAAAATAAACTTGCTGTATCATTCCTG